>NC_056729.1:525075262-525192762 GCF_019279795.1 Protopterus annectens
TATTTTCATTACATGAATCTCATGCTATGTAAAATATTGTGCACGATGAGAGGAAAGGCCATTTTTATTGGAACATTCATTATGTTCCAACATAAAAAATTGAATGGTATATAGTAATACGTAAAAAGGAAAGAGGAAGACCATATGTCATCCAAATGAATGGAAATCTTACTCGTAGCAATGTAAAACTCCATACTTGTTACCAAGTTTGCAGCTTAGTCACCTCAAATCATCCGTGCTCTGGTTTAGTTATTCAAATGCATATTGGGGGTAAAAAGATCAGCCGTGTAACGGCCTCACAAAACTAAAATAAGATAGTGATCCATCTAAATCTGGATGTTACTTCTATCTCGGTGGTACATATGCTCATAAAAAACAAAAAATATATGTTTAACTTTAGTAACAGAGATGGTATCAAATAAAATAAAATATGCATCCTCTAATATATTATCAAGTCCAACCATGTTGACATTCATTAAGGCATGGACATAGATTCATCCCTGATATAAAGTTAGGCATTATTTATCTGATGCCTATTATGGCTGAATGTAAAACTTCCATGGTGTCTTGGTTTAACAAAAAGCTCAACTTCCTATGAACACATAACGGGGTTGAATAATCAACTTCCCGATGTAGAACAGATGTCTCCCTCAAATGTTATTGTGACCAGTATAAATAATGTATGGTGAAAATCACCAATAGGTCTATGTAAATATGAGATAATGTTTCATTAATATTAGAATATGTTCATAGAACAATTCAGCTGCATGCCATGTTGTGTTAGGGCATACTATTACCAATTATAAGCAACCAAACATGAACTTTACCACAACCAGAGTTTGGAGTCCAGGATTCCAATAAGAAACATATCATTAAAACATAAGAACTAGGTGAAAGCTAAATATTATGTGAACACAGAGTAGCCAATAGGCCATTTGCATATGAATATGTGAAAGGAAATTTATGGGCTATACCTAAGACTATAGTGCTAGCTTGACTCCAATTATTTATATAGAAGTCTTTTATAGAATTCTTTACAAAAATTTTTCAGATAACATGCATATATGGAGCAAATCAAAGAGCATGTGTCATAATATTTATATGACCGGGAGACAGTCATGGAACTACGCTACGCACTGAGATGCTCCTATATGTACAAATGTACTGCACATGGAAAAATTGATGTAACTATTATAGGGTCATTGAAATATAGAGAGACATCAGAGTGACCCTAACAGAGCAGGGCGTATATTAATGGTGGTGTTGAGCCCTGGTGGTATATGCGCTTTGAGTCTTAGAATCCATTTGAGCTCGAACATTTCAACAGTACCTACGTTGTCTCCCTCTCTCCTATTTTGATTAATAACCTGCAATATCTGAAAGGTAAACCTATGTCCAGGGCTCTCATTGCAGTGTATGGCTAAAGCACTATTTGAATTGCCCTTTCTAATATTATAAACATGATTGTAAATTCGATCTCTAAGCCTTCTAGAGGTCATTCCTACATAGTAACTGTCGCATTGATCACATTTTGCATAGTAAACAACATTTTGAGTATTACAAGTTGCATAGAAAGTTGGTCTAAAGTCTATACTGGTGCCTGGGACCTTGAGGACCTGTTCCTTATTGATGTACACACATATAGAGCACCTACCACATGCATACGTGCCCATTTTTATCTGGGTTCGAATATCAATTTGTTTCACGTCATATTTGTCCTTGCATAAAAGCCTCTTTAAATTCATACAATTGCTAAATCTAAAACTAGGTTTGCTGCCCAAGAATGTATATAGACATGGTTCAGATAGTAGAATTTTCCAATTCCCTGTTATAATTTGGATAAGATGTTGAACATCACTGGTATATTTAATATCATATTTAATTTTATCATTTCTCTCATGGTCATATCCTACTTTCCTTCTTGAATAACCAGTGATGTTATTACTTATAACGGAGTCTATTGTTTCATTAATCAAATTCATAGGATATCCTCTGTTCATGAAGAAATTCTTCTGTTGCTCAATTAAGCACAGAGCATCTTTTCTATCTGAACATATTCTTAATATCCTACTAACCTGTCCTTTGATGATATTTCGGAAAATGTGTCGCGGATGCATACTGTCATAGTGAAGTATACTGTTTCTCCAACAGGGCTTGCGATACAAAGTGGTAGCAAGGCAATCTCTGTCATCCTTTGTTATAGAAATATCTAAGAAGTTGGCCTTTACTGAAGAACATTCATAGGTAAAGGTAAGAAAAGATGTTGTACTATTCATATATCTTACAAATTCTTCAAGTTCTTCTACACTACCATTCCACAATATAATAACGTCATCTACAAAACGCCTGTAGATGACTACTTTATCAAATCTAGGGTCACTGAAGACATTCTCCTTTTCCCATCTATATACAACCAGATTGGCATATGCATTTGCACAGGGAGTGCCCATGGCTACTCCCCATGTTTGTGCATATGCCATGTCATTGAATAGGAAAACATTGTTGTTAAGAACCAAGTCTAGAAGACAGCAGATATTCATAATCTCAGTGCTATCTATAGTCCCCTGCTCAATTAGATGGAACCTAATGGCATCTAACCCATAATCATTGGGGATGCTAGTGAAAAGGCTCTTTATGTCCATTGTAACAAGTAATGTGTTAGTATTCAGTTTGTCTATTACTTGTTTATGCTTTAAATCTTCTAATAAATCATAAGAATTTTTAAGAATGGTTGAGATTTCTTTAGTCATTGGGCCCAGCTTAGACTGTATATATAGAGATGCATTCTCGGTGACCCAGTGGTCACCCGATACTATGGGCCGTAGTGGTGGGGGATGCTCGCCCTTGTGTAGTTTCGGTAAGCCTTTTATGACCGGTATGAGAGGTGATTCTACCCTCAAAAAATCATATAGCATCTTGTCTATTGACCTTGTCATAAGCATGTCATATAAGGTATCATGTACATAATTAATTATAGATTTTACCTTAGATCTATCAATGGCTTTATAAGCTTTATCATCTCTGAGCATCGAATTCATCAATTGGTCATAAAAACTCTTATCAAGGGCCACAATTCCCCCTCCCTTATCAGCTGGTTTGAATATCATATCCTTGTCAGTGGCCAAGACATCTAAGGATTGTTTCTGTGTGCGATTTAAATTTATATAAACATTGCTATGTTTATCACATTCATAATAATTGTAAAAATCCCGCTCACAAGTCCGTATAAAGCACTCTATAGTAGGTGTTAGCGGGGGTGTGAATGTACTTCTCCTTTTATGTGCTGTTATATTATACAGAGAAATATAACTATCAGATGAATTATCTTTAAAAAATATTTTCAGAGATAACTTCCTTGCAAATAGCCGCAAGCCTACAAGAGTATCAGATAGAACACTGTGACAGGAGGGTATAAAAGATAGCCCTCTATTAATTAAGGAATGTTCCTCTGTGGAAAAAGATCTGTTCGTCAAATTGAAAAACAAAAAGTTCAATTCTTCATTCTTCTTCTTCGCTCCGGTGTCTCTTCCGAAAGTTTTCTTTTCCCCCTTCCTCTGCTCACAGACCGTGAGCGTGTCTTGTCCTTGTAGGGGAGTGGGAAGTTTAAAGGCATGGGTACAAACGAGTTTATATTCTTATTGGAAGTTTTAGGTTTAGCACCTGAATTCTCTGATGTGTTCAGGCCGAGTTGGTTACAAGGCAAGGACAAACCAGGCGTGTTAGAAGTAGTGGGCTCACAGTTATTGGTGTCATCCATTTGGGTTGGAACAGCCAATTTGTTGCTAAGTGTTTCCACTGAAGTATGGACTGTACCTTCCCTAACTGTATTCATAGTAGTCAGGGATGAAATAGCGTGAGCATTAGTATTAGGCTGTCTATTTAGTCTCGGCCATATGAAGATGCGCCCAGACTGAAAGTCTTCACAATCACGCTTTAGCTTCCTAGTTTTCACTTGCTCTAGTTTATTGCTATATAGCGTCAGTTGTCTGTTCATAGACTGTATTTTAGAAATACAAAACTCAGTTTTAAAGTTAACATGTCATCATAATATCCCAGCATGTCCAGGGGTCGGTTTCGTGTGTACTCTCCAGTCCAGCTGGTGAATATTGTGATGTTGACACAATGTCACATCTGCCTCATGTACACAGATATATCACGTTTAACAGTTGGCTAACAAATTGATGTCATTCATAGGGGATACAGTGTCTGTCAGCCTGTGGTGACATGCTCGACATGCCAGGTAGCTTCAGTATGGACATTTGCACCTGTCACACTTGGACCTTCGAATGCTGGCTAAGGCTCTTGCTACCACCATAGTGCATTTGTTGAGCAGGGCTCAATAGACATTACAGGTTATATGACACTAAGGGTAATGCTGCTCAACACCAGATGTGTTACCCTCCTATTGCGGCCACTCAAGACTCTCCTCAGTATGGAGGATAGCGATATCTGTGCACTAACAGATGCCTAGTTCAGGCTCACATATGCACACCAGCACTGCCAGGTTATGTTTCATACCATGCTTTCTGGCCATAGGACTTGGAACGGACAACACAACTAGGGGGAGTATCCATATACATCACAAATACACACACCTCCGGGTTAGTAGCACTGCACAAAGCATCACAGACCATACATATACAACTACCATTGTGCAGAACTGCCTTTCAGTTTGTTGCCTGCTACTGACCACCCTCCCATACTCAGGAACCACACTCGGCATTCCTGGGAACAGTGGGGAATATGGAGGTCTCCACAAACACCATTATATTAGGTGACTTCAAATACATTAATATTGACTGGGGATACTACTCAAGCCCCAACACCCTCGCCCTACAGTCGCTACAATTTGTTAATTCATATGCTATGGCACAACCAGTCACCACAGCCACAAGGGGGAATACATATTGGACCTGATCATCATCAACATGGGGACTCTATGTTCCACACCAGCAATATACCCCTCATTGGTAAGGTCAGAACATACATATATCTCACTGGACATACATATACCCTCCACACACCCATTCTGGGTATTCTTGGTGAACTTCTCATGAGCCAACGTCTCACTTCACCAAAGCAAGGTGGTATCCTTCAGAGACCCTGAGACAGTGGCAAATATGGCTCCGACTGCTGAATCCTTTACATACACATTCTATGGACACCTAGTGGACTGCATGGATTGTGCTATCCCAAATAACAACAGGACTCACTCCTCCAATGGCAGGGGCCCTGTCTGGTAGACCCCAGCCATTAATAAGCTGTTCAACATCAGGAGAAAGCTACTACATGATAGAGCACAATCCCAGACAGGGAAAGCATCTGTGATCTGTACTAGCAGACAGCTACAATCACTCATGAACTTATCTAAGGGCTGCTTCTCACGGACAATTGCACCAGACACGTAGGACTGTCACAAGGCTTTCTTCAGTTATGTCAGGAACCTGGGTGGACACTCACTGATATGCTGTGTGTTACTGCATACTGATTAAACTTACCCTGAACACACTGGCATTGCCAACATCCTGGCAAACAGGTTCAGTGCAGATGTCTCCCCCCATCCCCTCTAGGGAGCAACTATCCATCCCAACAGAGTGTAACCTCCCTGACATCACACAGTAACAGGTGAGTGCTGCCCTCCCCAAAGCATACATCACAGCATCAATGGGACCAGATGGTGTCCCGGCATGCATCTTACACAAGCTTCATGACAGATGTAACCCTCACATTACATCACTGTGCAATTTCGGAGTTACTACAGGATATGTACCCATGGAATGGTGTACAGCGACAGTGGTCCCACTACATAGAGTTGGTGTCACAACGGACCACAGACAATATTGCCCTATAAGCCTAACTAGCCTGTTCTGCAACACTATGGAGCATATTGTCATGGGTCTCTTACACATACACATCGGGAACCTAGAGACACTGTGTCCTACACATTTCAGCTTTGTTGTGGGCAGATCTTGCCTCTTGAACATGTTTGTATTCTTTACACTGTTAACAGGTCCATCAACATAGGGACAGTTGTCCACACAGCCTACCTGAACCTTGCAAACCCCTTCCACACAATAACCCACTGGGCCATTATGCATAGGCTCAACAGCGTCGATATGGACACATATCTCACATGGTGGATTGCTACCTGGATTAGGGTTAGCACCCACATGGTCAGAATTGCAGGTGTCATGTCTGACTATACACCAGTTACACATGGCATTCCACATGGCTCGGTCCTGGAATCTCTCTTGTTCAGTATATATTTGTCTGATGTACAGGCTACCACAGGGGGAATATGGCTGACCTTGTTCGCACTTGACTGCAAACTGGGTGCCATAATTAACTCTCCGGCTGCCACATGCATACTCAAACAGGGTCTCACAGAGATGGATGACTGGTGCCTGAGACATGGCCTACAGCTAAATGCCATTGGTTGCATAGTCATCCCCTTTGGGAATAGCAACATGACCACACATTACCACATTGGTAGTACTCCATTACATACGGTAGGAGTTGTTAGGTGATTGCGCACATGACTTTTTTGTACTGTCGCCTTTGACATTCATGTTGCCAAAGTGGTTGGACAGACCTTCTATATAAGCTACCTTATACCATATGGTTTCACATGTAGATTGAGTGAGGTCATTGTGCCCCTATACTCATCACAACAATGCTTGGTTACAATGCCACATTTAGGGTGTACCTTACCCAACACCTGCAGCAACTGTACTGGCCACAGAAGTTCCTCACCAGGCAGATGTAGGGACTCACACGGATGACCTGCTCAGTTCGGATGCAGTAACTCCAGCTATACTCAGTCACTTACCACCTACCCGGATATGATGTGTGCCTGTTGTTTACGGAAATACCCTACCCAGAATTACTGGACATGCTCCACCTCAGGATATCCGACTCCCTTGGAGCTACACACTCCAGGGACATATACCTCAGCACAGATGTTAATTGGACATGCTGGAGGGACAGATTCTTATCCCAGGGCCTCCACTCACTCCGGATTGTGATCACAGTTTCACATAGGCAGAGCCACCCACTGACAGGGGACATCTTGATGGCTGTATGGGTGATCGTATGTTTACCCCTGGGATATCTTGTGTGTCCCTGCTAGACAGAGGCACACTAGCCTAGACGTACATGGGCTATCTTGTGTGACCTACTATTCACTGGTACAGTGTAGTAATCTGACAGGGTTGCAAAAGCCAAACACACTCTGGTTAGGCTTGTACATGCCCTAGGGCAGATAGCCCAGTATCGACCTCTGAACCTATACTTATGTTCAGAATGCACAATATATATTGCTGATACTGTTTGCAGGTCTTTATCGACTTTGCTTTCCCAGTTTCTATGAACAACTTAGGTATCTGCAGAACATATTTGATTATGACAGGGTTCCACTATATTATATATGTGTCTGTTGTCATGTAACTGTGGATGGGTACCCCTCTGCCCTCTTCCAGGGCAGCCAGCACACACATTCTCTACCTCAGGGCGGATTGCTGGATAGTGAGAGGTTCCTGGGTTTACACATGCAACTGCCAGATATGTGTGGCTCACTGCTGTACTCAGACATGGCCTAAGAGTGTGAGCATGCCCAGTTCAGGCTTTCCATGTTTTGTTGCCTGATATTTGTCTCATTTATTCAAGTGTGTGAGCATGCCCAGTGTGACCTTTCAGTATATTGTGATCTGAGGTCCACTACATTTGTGGATGTGTGTGAACATGACCAATATTAACATTTATACTGTGTGTGTGTGTGTTGGAAGTCAAGTTCTGTTCTTACTGCAGGACTCACCTTTGTGTCATACTCAACAGAGATTATGCTGTGCCTGCAGGGTTTCCATGAGATACTTTGCATAAATCTACCAACATTCCTTCATACTGGCTGACCACTGCAATACTGTCATGGTTTAGTGGTTCAGTACTTTAACTATAATGCACAGTATCCTGGGTTCGAGGCCCATCACTGCTTTATATGTTCATACTGAGCAGACCAGACTGCTTAAGGGCCAGTTAAGCAAATATGAGCATGTTGGCTTTTGTTCAGCTATGCCCTACTTAGACCAGGCTTGTCCAACATTGCTGAATATTCACCAACTTTGCTGGACGTTGCCCAATATTACTCAACATTGACCACAGTTCCACTAGTTGGTGTGTGCAATTCTGTTTGCAGAAACTACATGGTGGTAAATGGTGTTTAGCACTGCTTTACATTGCTTAACACATGGCAATTATGCCTCAGATGGTGCTGCAGGGCTGCCTATGTTGGATGCACATACAACACTCCCTGTACATGTTTGAAAGCAGGTCGTGTCAACTTAGGCATCCCTTTTACTATATGTGCGAGTCAGAGAGAGGTATCATTTCCAGAGTTCCTACTGAGCCAGTGTATGTGCTATGCGTTGCCTCTTTGCCAAGGCCAAAGCATACTGGGCATGCCTCCTTCTGCCTACTGGGGCAGGCTCAGGTTGTTCCTCCTCCGAGTCACCCTGTGCCTGTGCAGGCCTTGGCAATGGTGGGGGGCTGTTTGGCCCTGCCCCATGCTGGTCCTGCTGCAGCTGTTTTCGCAGGATCATATTATGTAGCATAGCACATACCATGACAATTTGGGTACATGTAATTGGTGAGTACTGCAAGGCTCCACCAGATGTGTCCAGGCACCAGAACCATGACTTGAGCAGCCCAAACACACGCTCGATTACATTTCGTGTTTGTGCATGTGCCTCATTATGGCGTTCCTGTTCATGTGTGTGTGTATTTCTGATGGGTGTCATCAGCCACGGCTCCAGTGCATAGCCAGCATCCCCCACTAGGTGACCATGTGGGATGTCCCCATTGACAAATGTCAGGTACAGCTGCGTCAGATGCCAGATATGGGAATCATGGTAGCTTCCAGGGCAGCCAGCACACACATTCAGTATTATGCCCTGGGCATCACACATGACCTGGCAGTTGATGGAAGGGAAGCCCTTGCAGTTGAAGTAGACCCGACCCCACTCGCCGGCTGGTGCTTTGATGTGTATGTGTGTGCAGTCTATTGCACCCACTACCTCAGGGTATTCCGCTATTTGCTGGAAGAGACGCATATTGCTGGCCAATACCTCACAGGAATTGGGGAAATATACATGATCACTGACATGTGCTGACATGGCATCCAGGAACTGGTGCAGTACCCTGGATGCTGATGCCTGTGATATCCCCATCATATCACCGGTTGGTCTCTGGAAGGTACCTGTTGCTAATATACTTAGGCCAACACATACCTTGGTTTCCACTGGGATGGGTACCCCTCTGTTGGTTCTGTGTGTGAGGCATGGCCTGCACAGCTCAATAATTTGCTGCAGGAGGTCTCTGTCCACTCTATAGCGCTACACTATCTCCTGCTCATGTAGCCCCTGGTAGGTTACCCTGGGCCTGTACTCTCTTCTCCGTCTCCTCACTGTGGGTTGTCCAGCAGCATTTCCATTGTCACCACCCTCAGCATGTTGCATATGTCGCCTTATAACAGCAGTGGCAGCCCCTAACATTTCTTTGTCTCAGTAAAGCTTTTTCAGTTTTCACTTCTATTAGCTTACTGCAGTGTCTCTTGTGAGAAACATTATGGACTGCTGTTTGCAGAGTTTTAAGTGCTAGGCTGGGCTGAGCTAGTGTACTGCCTGTGTAACGGCCTGATTCTGATTGTTATCACCTGCTAGCTCTGCTAGTACTCCCTGGTAGCTTCCTACTATTTGTTGTGCTTCCTATTTCCTTTCAGTTTCCTTGGGGGGCAGTGCTGCACACACAAGCGCAAACATGCTCACAGCAGCTCACATGCACACACACATGCTTACACGGACTACAACTTGCGTATTCGGGTTAAAACACATGCTCACCAGTACAAACGCACTTACAACACTTTAAACTCCCTTATACCTGCTTACTCACGCTTACACGCACGCACAGTGTCTTACTCGGGTTTACAGGTGTGTACACGCGCGCATACCCACTCAGCAAGAAACTTTGGTGTTATTCATGGCATACACCTTCCATTTCTTGACTTTACCTAGCCTACCTGTTGACACACCTCTTTTAATGATGTGTAAATGACAGCTGACACATGCCACTCTGCTCCAATGAGCTTCCCTTCTTTCATACATACCCCACTCGTGATGTCACCTATCTTCTACTCTGTTACTCCCCTTGTCCTACTCCTACACCCCACTGACTGTGCTCATTTGCTATGTAAACCTGTGATTCACTATCCTAACCCTACTTTGCATAGGATTGCCTACTAATGCTTGGTTACATCTCTTAGACTGTGCTTACCCCCTTAGCAACCTCTACTCGGTGGACATGTTGTCTTCAGCCTGCCATTCCCTTGCATTGTAAATTAACAATTTACATAAAATCCACATTTGTGGGTTTTAATTTTTATTTTTCTGGTTTTTAGAGCGCAGCCCGTTTGCGCTGCGTTGCGCTGTGCTATGCTTAAACATCAGAAATCGGAGAAAAAAAATAAATTATTTTTTTTTTCTTATTGCATCGGGAAACATTGCCATTGGCTGTATACTTGGCCATTGGCATGCTTCCTGCACTGGATGCAACCTTTATTTGGAGCTGTCATGGCTCTGTTTTGTTATTTGCCGAACGGTACTCAATTGTCAACTGAGTACATTTCTGCAGATAACACTGCTCTTACTCGGACAGGTTCGGGTTTCCTGAATCACAAATCTACCTCATTTGCATGCCTTTCGCCTGCAATTGAGGTAATTAGCATAACCCGGCCCTGTCCGTGTAAGAGCCGTTTTAGGAGCTCTCTTGCATGCCCCTGCAGGCTGTTCCTGGATCGCTCGTTGGACATGATGGCTGCATGGAGTCTTACTCTACTCTTAGACTCCATGCAAGCCATCGTGAATCCGGACCAGAGCCTAACTAAGTACCAAGAACTGCGCAACTGTGCAAAAAAATGCATTAGGCTGGACATAAAATCCTACTACATAACATTACAAACTAAATACCAACACAACCCGCAAAAATTTTGGAAAAATGTAAACCAGCTAATAAAATCCACCCAAAAGACTACCCCCAAACCAACCACACCTGACACTAAAGTTCCCATCGAAACACAATGCAGCTCCCACTTTGTGAACTCAATTCTATCCTTAATATCACAGGACAGTTCCTTTCTCACTATCTCCCCCAACACAAATAACACTAATACAAGCTTTACCCTCAAAACAGTTTCCACCACTTCAATCAAAAGCATGCTCTCCAACTAAAAACCTTATCAACAGCAGCCAACCTACTCCCCAGCTATTTCTTGAAACTCACAGCAGATGCTATTGCTATCCCAGTCTCCACTATCATAAACAGATCAGTTGTTGAAAACTATGTGCCCGAACTCTGGACAATATCCTATGTTACACCCATACATAAAGGCGGGACCTCCACTGAACTTAATAACTACAGAGCCATTGCTTTACTCTCCCCCCTGGCCAAAATCCTAGAAAAATGCATCCATACCCAGATGCTAAACTATCTCCTAGACAGCACCATCCTGTCACCTACTTAGCATGGTTTCAGACCTGCCCATAGCACCACTACAGCCCTCCTCTGCTTCACAGACACAGTAAACCGTCTCAAAAATGAAGGCCTACAAGTGTCAACTCTATTTTAGATATGTCCAAAGCATTTGACACAGTCTCACACCAAATCCTGCTAAACAAACTAAACCAATATCATCTATCAAAGTCCACTCTTACCTGGTTCCAAAGCTACTTAACTGACAGGTACCAAGCTGTGAAATGGGAAAATTCTCTCTCTCCTCAGCTGCCCATTACTATAGGAGTCCCACAGGGTTCTATCTTAGGACCACTACTATTCACAGTCTTCACAAATGACCTCCATACCTCCACACATCATGAATCTATAATTCAGTATGCAGATGGCACTACCTTAATCTGTGCTGCACAAAACATTCCCACCCTTCTGCAAACAACTCAAATAGCATTTTCTGATGTTGAAAACTACCTTACCAAAGCCAAACTTATCCTCAATCCAAAGAAAACTCAGCTTATGATTATAACCAGTTCTAATAAAAACACTAACAGTCAATTCACTATCTACTCCACAAATGCTACTCCAATTGCTCCAGTGGCACAGGCTAAGCTATTGGGAATAACCATAGACTCACACCTAAAATTTGATAGTCATCTCAACTTAGCTATTAAAAAAGTACATGCCAAACTGGGGTCGCTCTACCGTATCAAACCATTTCTTACCAACAACACAAGATCTGCCATTGCTCACTCCCAACTTCTATCCATCCTACTCTATGCATCTCCCATTCTGACTAATCTCAATAAAACTGAACTAAGCAAAATGGAAGCCTGCTATAACAGAATTGCCCGCTTTGCTGCAAATTACTCATATAGAACTCATCACTGTATTGCTTTGAGACAGCTCCACTGGCTTGAACTGCCCAACCTCCTAACCTACAATCAGCTCTGCCTCTGTCATTCTATCTATTACTTCCCCAATAAGTGTCCTGCCCTCAAAAACCTAGTACAACATCACTCAGCCAAAAGGCCTCTTAGATCATCAAGCAAACTACTACTAGAAGTCACCAACAGCTACAATAGCTTTGGAGATGCACTATATATAGTTCAGTGGCTAAAAAATGGAACTCTGTCCCTACTAGCATTCAAAACACATCATCCAAAGCCTCCTTTAAAGACCTCATCAGGCAACATCTCAAGCAAAGTTGGCAGTGCCATGATTACTCCCCAGGCTAGTGAAAGCAGATAACATATACATACTAAATCTAGAGCACTTGATAATAGTTTTCAATCTTACTCACAAACACTGGCTAATCTACAATGTATGTACTGTACCTGTGTACTATGTATGTATTCTACCTATGTTCCAAATTTCAGCTGTACACCACAAATCTATTAATTACCTTTATTTTTAAAATTAATATTTTTTTGTTTGTTCTCTCCACTCTAACTGTTTATGTGCGTCATACCACTGTAAAAACATGTCTCTTGTAATTTGTGTGTATACTGATCATGTCTAAATAATTAAATGTGTCTGTAATTTTTCTTTGTGGAGCTTTTCTCCCCGGGTCTCTGCTGAAAAGGGGCCTTTTCAGCTCAGTCAGACACCCCCCGGTTAACAAATATAAAATAAAATCATCCGCAGCCATGCTAGATGATAATTAAGTATTCTGCGGGAACGACATATAATATTTAGCCATATGCTCTCCTCCAGAATTGTCTGCTATAAGCATTTCCACAGCTGAGAGATTCATAGAATCACTCTACTGGGTAAACTAGCA
The DNA here is from genome assembly GCF_019279795.1 of Protopterus annectens. NCBI lineage: Eukaryota > Metazoa > Chordata > Ceratodontiformes > Protopteridae > Protopterus > Protopterus annectens. The sequence goes on from NC_056729.1 coordinate 525,088,599, forward strand.
TGACCACTCCTGGCTGCTTGAGGTAAAGAACATGACAACAAGGCCATGTTCATCCATCTCTGTAGAAGTAAGAGCCAGGGAATTTAGTGGTCAGGTAGTGTTTGGGGTGTGTGAATGTATGTGCGAGTGAATGAGTGTGTGTGTATGGGGGTGGGTTTCCTATGTGGGTGTTTTTCTGCCTAGGAGGCCACAGTAGGGGGTTAGTGAGGGGCTAGGTTAGGTGTCTGTGTGTGTGTGTGTGTGTGTGTGTGTGTGTGTGTGTGTGTGTGTGTGTGTGTGTGTGTGTGTGTGTGTGTGTGTGTGTGTATGTGTGCACGTGTGTATGTGTGTGCGTGTGTGCGCGTGTCTGTGGACTGAATTTGTGAATGTGTTTGTGTGTGTGTTCCTATGTGCGTGTGTGTGTGTGTGCATGTGTCTATATGTGTGTCTGTGTGTGTAGGTGTGTATGTATGAGGGGTGGGTTAATGGATGGGCTGGGTTAGCTGCCATACTTTCGCATCACACACCTAGAATAACAAGCAAAGCCTGCAACATTGGGTCAGGAGACCAGTAGCTTCTGGGGATAAGTCTTTATTCATTAGCTAGTCTTTATTAGTACATGTGTTGGGGAAGAGGGAACTAACCACCTGGAATACTACTTTACGATTATTATATGGGTTGGTGGTACAATAGCAAAATGGGATACTACTTTATTATTAAGTTGATCAATGAGGACACTAGCCACCAGAGATAACTCTTTAATAATATGTATTAAAAGTACAGAAAAAATATGTGGCTTTGAGAGAACTAGACACCAGGGATACACTAAATAGTGTGCCTTACAGGCACTAAAATAATTCAAAACCTACAGCCTCCCACTGACAATATTAGGCCTCTATATCATCACTGGAGATAACACTAAAACAACAAAGAAAAAAAAAAAGAAGTGGGAAAAATCTTTTGACCATTGACCCTTGACAAGGAAACAGCAGCATTAACCCAGTGCAATAACTGATACACTAGAAAAGCAAGGAATTTTTTAACTTAAAATTAGGATGGTGGGCATTTTCCATGCCTGCAATAACTCTTGATTTATGAAAAAATGGGACAGTGCACATTTAGCCATATCTCTCAAACACTGACATACAGTCTGGGGTGGCTTTCAATTATTATGCTTATAAACTTAGAAAGTCTTCAGTATTGCAACTTTTGCATTACCGTCTAGTTGCTGAAGAAGTTGAAGTCTCAATCTCCATGTCTGCCATTAATGACTTGGGAATAATCATTTGTGATTTACAAAGGCAGTGAAAATGCAAGAGGAGACATAGGCATGTTCCGTCAACTCAAGGACAAGTAAGGGGAATTTGTTATCTCTGTGTTTTTATTGTATATATGTGAATGGTAGAGTGAATGGGGGTTGCCTATGCTATTGTGATACTTGGGCTGTCAGGGTTAACTACCTTGCGAAAATGCTGATCTGCACTTGTGATAGCTAATGGCATACTAATTAGCTAATAAAAAATGTCTTTCTTCACTGTGGCTAATGTTTATCTGCGTCACAAATTTCCACAATGTGCAAACAGACACCCTTTTTTAATGTAGCTTTTACTGTAAGCAGTGGGGCTGTTTCTGAATAAGGACTGGATTCAATAAACTACATGATTCGGTCATGCCGTGTTTGCTTCCTGGCTCAGTGTGCACATGATAACTGGCCGGTTTGTAATTAGTAAATGTGAGGTAAGAATTGTGACATGCTAATAAATGCATAAGCAGCTGAATTATGTGGTAATCAACCAATCCAAGATGGCAGAGCTATTCAGCAAGCTATAAAGGGATTGTGTATGTTCAATGTAACCATATGCCCTGTACTCCATAACCTTTTGGAATACAGCTACAGACACTAGGCAAGAAAGAAAGAATTTTAGGAGCTGCTGCTGCTGCTCTGGATGTGCAGTGGTGGCTGGTAACTTCAAATTAAAGGGAGGCTGCAGGAGACAGCTGAATGGGTGGGGCCAATGGGAAGGGTGGGGCCAAACAGAAAAGAGTGGAGCTATGCTCAAAACCACAACAACTGGAACATTAAATATGCTGCCCTGGGTGCCAAACCATCATTACGAGAATCCAATCAAGACAAAACAAAGTGCAGAAGAAAAAAATATTTCAATGTATGACAGCTTACTTAATATCTAGATGGAAACACAAAGGTTGTGAGGCATGTAAAAATAAATTACTTTTTAAATACATTACTGGAATTCCAGTCAAAATCAAGTATAAACAAAAAACAAGCAGCACTCAACTCAAACCACTTCTCCTTGCACTGCAATTCTAATTATAATGTATATTCAGCTTTATAAAATTACCAAGTAACATGCTGAAAGTAACAATCTCTGTGATACCCCCACTTGTAAAAATGTTTCTTATCCAAGAAAGACCTGCTGCCTGACAACAACTATCTACTTGTTTCATGGGGAAGACATGATCAAAGTAAAAAATGAGCAGCAAACAAGAAACAAGCTCAAGATAAATTGCTTAAAGGATTACTGCGCATGTTATGGACCACACATGATATAATGGCATTCTGTTTAGTTTACGGGTAAAGCCTGCAAAGATGACTGCAAGTCTCCAGCAAATGTAATGAGCTTCTAAAAATACTATAATCCTGTCCTTTATTACAAATACGGTCATATGCATTTCAATACCTAAGGCTTATACGTTATCTAGTTATGTAAATAGTCTCTGCATGGCAACAACAAAAAGGCTTTCAATGTTGGTAATTCTTTAAGAGTATGCTTGGTAAAGCTTACTTGCATCTTACAATCTCCGACAAACTTACCTGATGGTCATTAAAGCATTGCTACTTAAACACAGAGCAACAGGGTACTGCGACACCATGCATTTTTTAAATAATAAGAAGCATAAATCAACAGTATAAAAATATGACAGAAAAACAGAAAATTCTGCAAAATCAAGGACAGATGAAAAGCCACTGTTGTAACTTGTGTCTACCTTGGATGGGAGAATACTCTGCACACTTACACTGCATAACTGCTCTTTGTCTTGCTTAGACACATCCAGAGTCACTACATGGGGGAGTGGGGTGAAACAAGTATGTCACAATTTGAAATCTCTCTGGCTGACGGTGATGGCTCTGACACTCATACCTCTCAACCTCAGAGCAAGAAATCTGGACAAAGCCATACACAGAAGTGGGATACAGGCCTAAAAATGAGGACAATTTTTAAATATTGCTCTTATAAACTTAGAAAGATAATAGAATAGTAGTAGGTCTTGCATTAGTATGAATTTTCTGAAAAGTATGAAATCTGAAACTTAAATGGCTGCCATTATTTTCTAACTACAGTCTTTAATGATTTGCCACTAATTTGCCAATAAACCACAATTTTATGAAAACTGACCAAAAATGTGATGCAAAAATATAAAATTGCCACACAATACAGCTGGGATCTTGTCAAAGAAGGGACATCTTTTTAATATTAGTACTGTTAACTTGAGCAGCTGACAAAATAAGAAAATCTACATGCATTTCTGAAATAAAAGTAATCTATGACTCTGATCATTACAGTTATTTATAATTGTAAACCCTCCACGTTTTCTTCCAAAATTGCCATTTTGCAGAGAGATTATTAGGGGGAGAGAAACATTTTGAGCCTAAATTGGGGACAGTTGAGAGGTTTGGATATTCCTAATTCGATAAAGCGATTTATTTGCATGTACCTCTCAACTTCTTAATGCAGGAAATCTGGACAAAGCCAAATATATTGGGGGAACATACAAACAGTACTAAAACTTGCTCTTGTATAAACGTAAGACAGTTGATAGAATAACAGGTCTTGCTTTAGCATGCATTTTTCTGAAGGTTATGACGTCTGAAACTCAATGTCTGTCATTATTTAGTGACTTCATTCCTAAATGATTTGCCAGAAAACCACAAATTTTATGAGGAACAAACCAAAAATAAGAAGCAAAACTCTATTCATTCTACAAAAATCTGGACAGTTGAGAGGTATAATTCAGCCGGGGCTGTCTGAGTTTGCTGCCCTTCCCCCCTCACTAAATTATTTACGAATGGAGCCTCCCTCCTGCAGCCAATTCCAATGTCCCATTCCTTGGTTATTTCACCCCATTTACCATAAACACTGTAATGTGCATGCTGTTTTACTTCTGTGATGATTTGGATTTCATTTGATAGTTTTATTTTGCATTTTACAGCACAGATACTAATGGATATTGGCTAAACAAAGCAATGCAGTCTCACAATGAAAATAGACTTAGTATTAAAACTTCTCTGCCCTTGAAACTCACATTCATTGAAACAGCATTGAAACCCACATTCAAAGAAAATACATTTGCCAGTAGCAGATAAAGATTAACTTTGGGCTGTTTTCAAATCATAGGCCCCTTGCACACAAAATAGACACATGCTCTTTGATACGCCTTCCTGATTATCTTGAATTATATTCCTAGTACAATACAGCACAGTTGTTAGAGGGCATTTTAAATTTATTGCTTTGAACATTTTTTTCAGTAAGCAATGAAACAAAATGGATACACCAATAATGGCAAAACTGCCCAATTCAAAATATTTCCATCATAAAAGTCTACTCAAACTTCTACAGTCCACCAGTATCAGTAAATATGCACAATCTCTGAAGAAGTAAAAGTCATCTAAATAATTCCACATTAAAGAGATCTGTAACTAATGAAGAGGTTGCTGCTAGCAAACAACTTTATATTTCATTGTTTCATCTACAAGTAAAGTGCCTGTTGCCCTTGAGGAATAAATTGCCTATGTTACATTAAAAAATGATAAGCTAATAATATTGCAGTAGGGAATGGATGGCAAACTGATAACAAGTTCATAGTTACTAGGTATCTTCACCAAAAAGGACTGTAGCATCCACCCCCTTTACAACACAGTACAGTATCAGCAATGCATCTACCTACTGTGGGAGTAGAACCCACAGCCTTCTGCATCAAAAGCAAGACACTACCTGTTGTACTATTAACAATACAAGCAGACTCAGCATAAGCAGCACTAAACATTTGTTCCCCTGCAGCTCTTAGCTCCTTGTAAAATCTACTCAACACTCAGCTGTATCTCTGAACTTTGCAGCACAAAAAATCTGGAAAATGGCAAAATTTATTGGGTGGGACAAAAGCCCAAAAACCAGGGACACATTTTAAACATTGCTTGCATAATGTTGGAAAGTTGCTAGAATAAAATGGTGTGTTACCACCATACATTTCATTTCCAAGTCTTGAACCCAGGACCCTGTGAAAAACAGTCACAGCAACATACCACTATGGCAGATCAGCTGTTTTGTGAAAGAGAGGAAGACTGAAACTTAAATGGCTAACATTTAGTGAATTCTGTTCTCACTATAGCTGCCAACCTCTTAGCACAAAACACCTGAACAAAGCCAATAATGGGGGAATACAGCCCCCAAACATATTCAGTGAATTCAGTTCTCACCATAGCTCTCAGCCTCTTAGCAAAAAACACCTGGACAAAGCCAGTACTGGGGAAATACAGCCCCCAAACATATTCATTGAATTCAGTTCTCAACATAGCTCTCACCCTTAGTGCAAAAAAACCTGGATGAAGCCAATAATGGGGGAATGCAGTCCCAAAACTATGGACAAATTTCAAATATCCATCTTATAAACTTAGAAAATTGCTAGAATAAAAGGTTTTGTGTTACCATGTACTTTCTGAAGAATATGAAGTCTGAAATTCAAATGCCTGTCATTTTTATTTATTTAAAATGTATTAACCAGGAAAGTCTGACTTGGAACAAAAGTAAATTTTCAGCAGAGGCCCAGAGAGAAACACTCCAGACACATGTCTTTGTAAGATGGGAGGACACCAGAGCACACCCACACAAACAGAGGGAGGACATGCAGACTTCATGCAGAAGGCACCCCAGCAAAGAATCAAACCAGAAAACCTGTAGCTGTCAGGCAACAATGCTACCACTGCACCACTGCACTACTGACTGCACATACCCAAGAATACAGATAGCACAGATTTTATGAGCAACAGAACAGAACAAGTATGAGGCAAACATCTGCAAAATTTTTACAAATGGTGTTAGGTAGGGAATTCAGGCTCTTGCCACTTGCACCCAAGGTACAGGGTTGAAGCCTGAGGTATTCTCTACCCACCACCATGTATTCTGAGTTCTCTAGCTACCAGTGTATAGCAACTGGGGCATTTCACACACACACACACACACACACACACACACACACACACACACACACACACACACACACACACAGTGAGTGTTCCCTGAATCCATCCTCAGACCCATTCAGTGTTCCCCATGTCCATCTGCATTATCCTCAGTCACGCGCAAGCTAACAGCTGGTTTCCCCACAAGAGTAGGCTCAACTGTCCTCCTGGCTGGTTTCCCCATGAGAGTAATCTGGAGTTCTTCCCTTCTATGTAGTCATCACTGCACAGACTTCTGGGCATCTGTGGGGCAGAGATGCTTTTCCCCGTATCCGGACTGCTGACACAGCATTCTGGAGTTATGTGAGTTTTAGGAATTCCAAGCACACTTGCACAGAGTTCCGCGACTCGCAATTTGCTTTTTTTTGTTTTTGTTTTTTGTTTTTTTCTTCTTTCTATAGCTGGAGGGGCTGCAGTCCTGCAGTCCTATAGCACGAGCTGCCTCTGTGGATGTGTATGTGCAACAGGCTCAACTCTATGCACCTGCTGCTGTTGATGATGATGATAGACCCTGCTTAACTTTTCATGGTCTACATGAAGTGGAAATAATAGAGTGCTATAGGGTGGATAGAGACACAATCCAAGAGCTCTGCAACCTTTGTCAACTTCACTTGAGACCAAAGACAAACTGAGAAGAATCCATACAGGCAGAGACTGCAGCACTTAAAATTTTAGCTACAAGAACCTGTCAGAGACCCACAGGGGACATTCACAGACATCAGCATTCAGGATTCTACACAAGTTCCTGAATGTTATGCTACAGCATACCAGTTACTAAATATATTTCCCCCTACCCCAAAAGACAGAGCTAGACTGTGCAAGAGTTCTAGCCCATAGCACACTTCCCTGATGTTTTGGGTGTGATAGATTGTACCCACACTGAGATCAAATCATCACCCAGGGAACAGGGAAGGGACTAGTTCAAAAGAAAGGGGTTCCACTCCCTTAACTGCCAGGCCATGTGTAATGTTAGGGGAATCATACTGAATGTATGTGCTGGCAACCCTGACAATTACCACAACTCCCATAACTGACATATCTCACAGCTCTACCAGAGGCTTTCCAGGGTTGATATCCCACAACGGGATTCAGCATGTACATTACATTCATGGCTGATGATGCCTATCAGAAATGCAGACACACCTGCGATGAAGGCTATAATGAGGCACACTTTCAAACAAGAAACATCATAGAGCATGTGTTTGGGCTGCTGACGTCACAGTTTCATTGCCTAGCTACATCGGGGGGGGGGTGGCTTGCAGTACTATTCCAGTACTTGTGACAAAATGATTACAGTCTGTGCTATCATACACAATATCATACAGCAAAAAGAGCTGCAGCAGGAACACCAAGTAGTAGGAGCACACATTCCAATACCACTGGAAGGGTGACCACGTCCACATGCAGGTGAGGAGTGTGAGGGGTAACTCCCAGCTGCTGTTGGTGTAGGTGGAAATAGGCCTGCACAATATGCTCTCACCAAGGCCAAGCGTTAATAAATAGCACACATGCTGACCACCTAAGGGGTACACCTTCCATCCTATGAATATAAATAGAGTACAATTGTTGTCAGGCAATGCTCACAACCTTTACTTCCACATGTAATGGGTGTGTACTGCTAGCATCAGACAGAGTCAGCCCTGAATGACAACATTTGTAACTGAAGGACAGTCAATATAAGTGTGGAACCTGTAGAAATAGATGTGTAAGAACATGAATGAATGCAGACACTTGTAAATGTACCTAAGTAGACTGTGTGTAAGTTTTCTAGAAATGTGTTCAATATCTGACATGACTGACATCTGTAATATATACACTGATGTAGTTTACCCAATAACCTGCCTCATGCAACTAAAGGTCTAAGTATCCCTATAGTCTCACGAGTTGAGCAATATGCATGACTGAAAACAGTCTCCTCACCTTCAAGTCCTTACCTTTTAGCATAGATTCATCCCTCTGAGTACTCTGAATATTCAAATGAGGTGTAAACTCATTAGAATTGTTGAATACCAAACTTTTGACTTTGTGTGGCACATGTAAACATAGTGTAGCCTCTACACCATTGCTAGGTGCTAATGACTTGCAACTGTGAATGAAAAGTCTGACTGAAGCAAAAACCAGTAATGCACAGACACCCTTCCTTGAAGTGGGTGTGTCAGTGAGGATACCCTTATAACGTGTGGAACTCAATACAATGAGCTTTTAAACAATACCAAACACCCCTCATGTATATTTCCTTGGCATAATATTACAGTTTCCTGCCTTTGCTATAAACTATTGCTCATTGTCATCTATTTGTATCATGACTTGCATGTCTGATAGTAAAGTAGAGATGAGGGAAGGATTCCCAGAATACAAATAGAAGGCAGAGCTGCAGTTTTGTAAACATATTCATTAATATTGTGTGAGAACTCATTCCACTAAATATGTTATCTCCACATGTACAATCACTGGAGAATGTCCAATTGCATGCACTGTTTAATGCTGGATGTGAAATATGAAATGCCTGTATGCACATTATTTGATTGCTATTACAAAGCTGTGTCTGTGGTAATGAGAGATAACCCACTACAAATGTTTTTGTGTAAGTTGAATAATCTGATGGCTCAAATCCAGAGCTAACAAATTTGTTAACCTTTCTTTTGCATTTTAATCTTTTATATATATTTCTTTTAATAAATTTGGCTTTACCATGTAAGTAGAGCATGGCATTTTACAAACATAGTTCAATGCTTAAGGATAAAGTGAAAAAATGATATTTCAGGCACCTTATTAAGCGCAAACATGCTTAGTGGCATTGCATGGCAGTCAAGCACCATGGATGGTAATCACTGCAGAAATTCTGCCTGTTAGCTGAATGTCTCTGTAGCACAAGTTGTAAGTACCGTATGCTAAAAAACAGGGAACAGAGGTAAGGCAGAGTCTGAGTCTCATAGTAATTATTTTTTAGCGAGGAGGTATCATACTGAGTACTTACACAACTAAGTATTGCCTTTTCGATGTGTGAGTTGCTCATCTCTTTGCAAACACAGTTTACCAATTAAGGAAAAGGGAAAATTTTAATTTAGTTCACCTTACTCCATGCAAGCATGCTCAGTGGTGTTGTGAGGCTGCCAGCACTCTGGTCAATAGTGAGTGTGGAAAATACTTCTACTGCCTGTGGCACCAGGTGTAAGTGCAGTGAGTTTATGCTAAAAACACAGGTAAGCCAGGGTTCAAATCCAGCAGACTCTTCTTTTTAGTAAGAATGCCTTGCTGACATTGCTCACAAAACATTAAGTACAAAGGTAATACTACATATTAATAACTATATATAGCAGTTTGGTTGATAGAAAGGTATCATTACTGTTTGCATACACAAACTTTTATAGTTCATTAAAGACTGATGCATGAACTCCAGTTGATTATGTGTGTAACTGGTTTGGCAAAGCAGTGATGATTATGTCAAGCAGTCCTACAGGTAACTGCGGAAGGGGACAGTGATGACAGTTCATGCTACAGAGCAGGACATATTCTGATTGAGAAGACATGCCATATTGACACGCCAGCAGAATATTAATGAATGTGGAAGGACAGCACCTCCTACATCTTGTATGGCACTGTTTCTGTCATCACCTCCTCTGTCTCATCAGAATAGAATATGGCATCTTTAGCAGGATTATCAATGACATCTTCATCTAATATGATATGGAACTGTCCTTACTGTGAAGAAGCATATTATCCATGTTTTTCAGGATATCCAGCCCTCCACAAATAGCATGTCTGTGGAGTCACACCAATCATTTCAAAGATGTACCACCCTTTGTTATTTATAGCAAGCTGTCCACCCAATTAACTTGTGATTTGCAGCAAAGCCTGCAAGATGGCTACTAGCTGTACAAGTGTATTGAGGTAGGCATTACTGACACAATAGTGGGAAGATACATATTTTAGTGTAGTCATTGATAATCACATTTGCATCCTTGATCACTTATTTAGCTAATGACATCCTGACACCATTTGCAAAAAAAAAAAAAAAAAAGCAGAGAACTACATTTGCTCAGCTCTTAATGTTGCTCAATTGGGGAAGGTACGTTCAACAGTTACTTTGGCCCCATCATTTCAAAGATAGACTACAGCATCCGCATCATACCATCTGCCAGCAATTTCTCTCATAACATACCTTGCAAGCCTGACACATGAAACGCTAACAACAAACAGATGTATTTTACAGTGAACCCCAAACAGGTCAGTTACTGTATGACCCAATTTCTGCACAGTTGGGCAGTGAGCACCAGTGGAAATTGCTATTTCATAAGTCCAAGTAGAATTCCTGAAATTCAAATCAGTCACGTGCTAATGAATTGTCATCATTCTCTCAAATCAGCTTCTCGTTGATGCACTTTGTGAAGAGGTGTATAGCATGTCTAACTTTGGTTACTGGGCTGTTATCCTCCAATACATAGAAATGCATTCATAAACAGAAGAGAAGGCCAGTGACGTGTGCTTGATGGAACATATATTTTCTGACATCCATGTGTGCCCTGAAGCAATGCACTTGCAAATAATATATCAGTACTTGGACCATTATCAAGCAGACTCCAGAATTACATAGCCTAACGCCATTGTTACTTTTGGAATGTGTTTACGCTGACAGTGGACATTGCTCATGCATGATCATATCCCATTCATATTGTCAGTAACTTGTACTAATGTGGACATACCTTCATCCACATATGAAGACATAACCCCATTGTTGTAATACTGGTGATTCCTAAGTGTGTGTGGTTGTGTGTGTGTGTGTGTGTGTGTGTGTGTGTGTGTGTGTGTGTGTGTGTGTGTGTGTGTGTGTGAGAGAGAGAGTTTGTGTGTGCATTTGTGTGTGCATGTCTCATTTATCCGACATCATGAAGAACAGGTACAAGTCTGTCTCACTTCTGAAATATGCATTCATGATAGTGTATTTCACCTAGGTTGCCCGGATGTATGTAAAAGTACTTTTGCAAATGGCACTCACACAATCATTTCACAAATCCTGGCTTTGCACCCAAGTCACATAACAGTGTACGTTACCTGCAAGACTGTGATGATGTCACCTTCTATAATGTGCACTCTGACACTGTTAAAGTCAGATATCTGCATTGGTGTGAGCATTAAGTACTGCACCCTCTAGCTTTTATAACTAAATAGGTAGAGGATTTAATCTCACAGCAGTCAACGTGTGTGTGTGTGTGTGTGTGTGTGTGTGTGTGTGTGTGTGTGTGTGTGTGTGTGTGTGTGTGCGTGTGTGTGCGTGTGTGCGTGTGTGCGTGTGTGTGTGTGTGTGTGTGTGTGTGTGCACGCACATCTCAATGTCTGAGTGGATCTGTGTGTAGTCAGATGAGCATGAGTCTAGGTTCTGCTGCTCTCACTCAAGTAGCATTCAGAAGATACTCTTACACTGCTACATGACTCTACAGCAATTTCACACAGCCGTCCAAACATCCTCTTCTCAGCATACACTGATGATGTCATCCTCTATCAAATGCACTCTGACATTGCTAAAGTCATTGTTAGGTGGTTGTGCTAGCATTCACTACTGTGTTCTCTAGCTTGTGTAACTAGATAGTTATGGATTGTAATCTCACAGCAGTCAACGTGTGTGTGTGTGTGTGTGTGTGTGTGTGTGTGTGTGTGTGTGTGTGTGTGTGTGTTGCTTTAATTATCAGTCTGCAGTCAATTCCACAAAAGGATGTGAATCAACAGCTATGTCATAGACTCTTCCCAACATCCATCTTCTTCTTAGTCTGCAATGATGTTGTCATCCTCTATAAAGTGTACATTGTCAATGTTAAACTCAGAAATCTGCAGTGATATTAGCATTAACTATTGTGTTCTCCAGCCTGTGTAACTAAATAGGTAGATGTTCTAATCTCACAGTAGTCAATTTGCATTCTAACATTGTTAAAATCAAACATTGGTGGTGGTGCTAGTATTAAATTCTGTGCTTTCTAGCTTGTGTAAGTAGATAGGTAAGGGTTCTAATTTTACAGCAGTCGATTTGTATGTGTGTTTTCCTTCAAATATCAATCTGGACACAATTTTACTCTGGGTTTCGAGTCCACAGCCCTGTCAGACACTCCTCCCAACATCTTCTTCTCAGCATATATTGATGATGTCATCCTGTATAAAGTGCACTCTGACACTGTTAAATTCATACATCTGTGGTCGTGCTGGTCTTACATTGTATGGAATCTAGCTTGTATATTTAGACAGTATGGTGTTTGTATCTGACTTTAGTCACTGGTGCTTGTGTGGACTGATGATATGTTATAGTTATTGTATGATGTTTTGAATCTCTTCTCATTTTACTTCCATTCTGGATAACCTTCTACATAACTGCCTGAATCCAATATCTCCTTTCTCCACATAACATCCTTTCAGCAGAATACTGAGGATGTCATCATCTCAAAGATGCATACACACATTGTGAAGCAGGGACCCTCCATGACCATCTACAAGCCATCTCCAGAGCACTGGATGTGTGATTGCTAATTCACTCATGGGATGGTCTCCATGTCCCATATGGAGGGAGGCATTTTGTAATAAAATCAAACACATACACACATACCCCTACTATCTTCCCTCACCTAGAGATAGTGATTTAGGTTTAAATGGGATAATAATGGCTAGGATTGTATGAGCTCTTGGCTATTATCCTAGCAATTCCCTTTGACCATATAAAAAATGTACATGTTGATGTCGTTGTCATCCATGTGTGCTGTGTTGAGGTGCAGATGTTTTGAAGCCCTACAACAGTGTATTCCAGTCTAGGATTTGAATTACTGTATTGATGTCCACTGCTGCCATTTGGTTACATGTCCCTTCCTAACCGCTGTAGTAGTGTACCTCCTGAGGACTGCAGACATACAGTAGGATGATTGTATGTGTTCGGATAGCAGAGTATACCCATATTCTTCTCAGTTCTCATTCAGTCATCACAGTGACAGTTACAGTATGGCACAGGTGTGCATGTGTATACCTAGCATCTGGACATGTTATCTGACATACAGCAATATTACATCACAGTGATTACATGGGCACATACACCTGGGTTTTTCAACATGTTGTAATGTTGTTACATACACAAACATATGTCATTTTTAGATTTACTTGCAACCTTGACAAATTCATTGTATGCAGTATTGTGCTGCTGTTCACAAGGATTATACAGGTGTTCCCCAGCAGCATTGTGTGACTGTCAGCATTTGTGTCATTAATTGTTCTACATGAAACTCATCCACCTCGTTTGTAATGTGTTCATATATGGTGTCAGGGCCCTCATCCACACATTTCCAGTGATAAACATATAGGCATATCATGTACAACTAATGCAGTGTCTTGAAATACGTAGAGACATTCCTTTGTGTCACATGTGATTCATATTCAAGGTTTTATTTGGAGGTGATGTACAACTTAAAGCACAATTGTATCCTAGATACAGCTGTAGTGTGACTGTACTGCATCAAGGATGTACCGCTACATCACATCAGTATTACCACTTGATAGTTTGCATGAATACATATGGAGGAATGTCAGGATTTCTTAGCAGTATAATATTTTCAGGGGGACAGCAATTGTTTCTCATGTGTCTTGAGGTTTAACATGTACTTAAGGAGTGTGCTTCATGTATTGATATTTGTACAGTATTACAGTGACAATGTCCTCAATCATTGACCCTTGACTTTTCACTGTTGTAATTTCTGTGCACATGGGCATAGTTGATGTATTGCCATCAGTTTCATATACTGCTGTACCATTTATTATAATGGTTCACTTCTTAATTCATTCATCAATTGCAGATGCTTCAGACAATATCCCTTGCTATTACATGTGACATCTGCATACAATACCCAGCTGTGTGTAAAGAATCCACTCATAATAGTGTGGTGTTTGAATGCATGATATCAATGTCAGGCAGGAATGCTTTAGTCAAGCATATCACATTTGGCACAGTAAACTCTTGCACATTTGGTATGCTATACAGAACTATTCTGTGTGATGCAAACTCATTAGGATTTGGAAGGGAGATTTTTCTTCAAGGTGTTCTACTAGATGCTCATCTGATATGTCTTTCTTTGTTGCACTCAGTAAATACACAGCTCAGTGACAACTTTGATGACATGTGCTTGATTCTTACAGGGGGGAATTGTGGCTTATGTGTCATGCAAATCTCTCAACTGGTTAGGATTGCCCCCGATTTCAACTCCAGGTTTAACACAGTGTTGTCTGTCTTAACCCCTCCAAAACAGTGTTCACTTGTGGGGAAGGGGTGGTGAATTCCCCTTATAAAATACTGACAATCATTACAGTTTTACACAACTGTTCCTGCAGAACATGTATATTAAGCTGAAATCACATATTCTGTCAATGCCACAGATTAATGTTTGTAATATTTTAAAACTGTCTTTTTTCTGTATTTGTCCAGGAGTATGATGTTATGTCTACCTGTTTGTCTGAAAGCTATGGTGGCATGTCAGTTATATTGAAGCAAGTCATTTGGCAGATCATCAGAGTATGCACATAGACCCTGTTGTATACGCCATCCTTGCTAACTGTTCTCTACATTGAGCACATCAGTGATGTGTATATCGTGTATAACACAACCATTTACCTCCAATGACATTTAGCCTTGTGTGACCATCTCATATATACTATCTTGTTTGTTTTTAACATAACATAATCACACAGGAGGTGTGAACAGCAGTGTATACTGTGCTGTCTGCCTATGGGCTAAATGTCATACTACTTACTTGTCTTGGAAGTGTACATACATTGACATATCCTATCATGGGGACATTGCCATATTTATCATGCCCTCTTCCTGTTTATTCATTCCTATCCTTCATGTCTTTGTACATTTTCATTGGCACACTTTCCCTACCCAGTGTACATTTCCTTGTAGATGCCCTTGTCATTTACACTCACTCTCCATTATTTCATTCTACAAATAATTATTTTACTGTAGATTGCACTCAGTACATTATACTTACAGTGTTACTACTGTGCAGTATTTTCACCTGTGGTAGTCATTGTGGCTGTTTCATGGAGCAGGTTTGTCCATGTGCAAACTGGAATGTTTCCTCTTTCTGTGCTCAAGCTGCTTTGTACAGGTTCCTGGCTAGCAGCACTATTGGTGGCTATGAAACTGCACTTGTATTCTTGCAAGTGTGATAAACAGCATGAATATCTGATTAGCACAACTGCTCATCGCACTAACACAAACTTTGTTTATTGAATCCCAGGAAAAATGTAACACAACAATCAACACAATCTGTGCTACTCTCAACCAGTGTATTTGTGTTCCAGTCTTCAATAAGATTCAAAAAGCTGAAGGTAATGAGCTATAATGCTGCTATAGCAAAGTTGCCAGATTTGCAGCCAATCACAGTAATAAAAGACACCACTGCCCTGTACAAATACGAATTCTGAAATGAACTACAGCAAACCCTAACAATGCTAATGTGAAGCTAAGTAAAGGCTGCCAGCCTAGCCAGATATAATTTTATAGATAATTCTGTCATTTGTAAATATTATTATAAGACACAGGCTTGTTCTCTTAAATAGAAAAAAATGCTGTTAAATTTGGAACTGCAAAAATGTAACAACAGTGCACTCTGCTGTAGAAAAGCTGATAAGTCAAGAATTGTGTAATTGTTTGATGTCAAAACTCAGAGCAGAGATGTCTGGATGAAGGAATTCTTGCTACTGTTTTGAGGCCAGAGTTAATGGCTAGAATTTACATGTATAATTTCTTTTATTGCTCTGGCTTCTTGACCGGCTGCAAGATCAAAAGGGCTATCAACATCTGATTTTCTTTTAGCCTGGGAAAACCAGAAAATTGTTAAGAATGATATAATGTGAAGCAGCACTGTTATCATTTTAAAGATAGAGAATCAGAGGGCATTTAGCATTTGTCTTCAGAACATCCAACATCACCAGCACTATTTTTCTCTATACGTAATTTTAAAACCATGTTTTTTCTTAGATATAGCTAGGAAAAAGAAAGTTTTGATTAGTTTTTTTTTGTACTGATGTCAGAACTTTTCTGCTATATTATTTTAAGTATTTCTCTGTGATCTCTGAACTCTTGACTAGCACTGTGTAGTAAGAAATATTGTCTTGTGTTTTTATAATTTATTATGAAATATTTTTATATCTTTCAAATGTGGTTGTTTTGTGTAGAGATAATTTAAGGTCTACAGTACATTGTATGTATATAAGTGATACTATCCAAGTCACTCCAATAAGCTTTGCTGTTCAGTCACACTTACCATTTGGATAATAATATTGCTCAGTAATAATTGGACACCCTTTGTTAAGGGCCTTTTTAGTAGCTGATATTAGTGGGTGGTGGCAGCTGGTATTACCATTTAGACTGGGCAGACTGGAGACACAGCTGGAGAATCTGTGCCCACCTTCCTCAGGAGTGTATGTGTGGTTGTATATAACTCTTATCTCAAAGTGTATGTGTGTCAGCTATTTGGGCAGGTACAAAAAGCACTGGTTGGACAGAGAGGATGCTGGAGGTTTTAGCTTGCCCACTAGGCTTAGATCTGGGCCCTATAGCTGTGCCAGTGGTGAGTCTTATTGAGGATCTGCAAGGAAAGAGAGAAACTAGCCCCAGACTGACTGTGATCTCTGTGTGCTCTTAAGGGAAATTGAACTTTACTGTGCATTATTTGTTATCCTTCCCAATGTGGACTACCCTCGCTTGTGTTAGTGGTGAGGACTGAGGCTTCTTGATTGCTGGGCCAGTGCATGGGCATCACATATTAATTCTTTGTTAGTGATGGGATATCCACACCACATATTAATTGGTTGCCAAATACTAATTGGCTTGTAGTGGTGTGGGTAGTGTGAATTCCTGTAGCTTGTGTACAGTGATCGCTGAAGGTGTTTTTGTACTCTAAATCAGCCACACAGTGAATACTCAGAGTTCAGATCACAATTGTTTTATTTATTTTGTTAGCTTAGTTAGTCAGGGAGAGCAGGAAAGCATTTCAGCAGAGGAGTATGGAAAGCTGACAAGGAGCCAGCTTGCTGAGATGTGCCCGGCTAGGGGTCTGGTGCATGGAAACCTGACTAAGGCAGACATGATTGCAGCTTTGGTCACAGCTGCATCAGAAAACAGCAACCAGAAGGACAATCAGACTGGTAGTGGAGGTGTACAACACTCAGAGAATGGACAGCTCAACCTTTCTGCAGAGGACTTAAAAATCCATCTGGAGCTAAAGACACTTGAGTTGAAGGTCAGGCATTTGGAAACAGAAGCAGCAGAGAGACTGAGATGTCTACAGGCTGAGGAGAATTATAAACTGCTACACCTGGAAGTTGAGGAGAAGGAAAGGCAGAGGCAGCATGAAAAGGATATGCTGACTCTTCATCAGAGTCATGGAGGTAATGGAGAAGGGAGTAACTGGACCCCAGAAGCACAAATGGTCAGTAAATTTTGTCCACAGTTTAAAGAGGGGGATAATTTTGATAATTTCAGTCATATGTTTGACAGGGTATGTAAACAGTATGATGTTGACCAAAGGCTCTGGGTATGGTTCCTGACCCCCTTCTCCATGGTAAAGCTGTAACTGTGTTGTCTAAAATTTCTGATCATGAATGTTTTAATTATACTGCTGTTAATAATTTTTTGTTAGAATTATTTAAGCTAATACCTGAAACTTATAGGAAAAAAGTTTTGTGAGCATAGACGCAAGGCAGATGAAAGTGTGTGTGTGAATATGCTGCTGAACTGAGCTCTTATTTTCACAAGTGGGTGAGTGGATGTGGTCTCCACCTTTGAAGGGCTGGTAGACCTTTTGGTGAGGGAACAAGCCATTAGCACTTTGCCTGAGGACATGAGGATCTGGTTAGCTGATAGACAATGTGCTACTTCAGATAAGTTGAGAAAGATGGGAGACCTATAGCTAGTAAGCAGGGCATCCCTGCACAGGAAAGGGACCCCAAATACATCAGTTTGCTGATGGGTGAAATAACAAAAAGAAAGCGTATTGCTTATTTTAGAAAAGAAAAGTGAAAGGGGTTGCTACAACTCGGCTAGTAGATATAAATGGATTATGTTTCCAAAAAATCATTTGTGTGAATTGATAGTGAGCATTTCTAAAAACATTAAGAACAGATGCATAGTTTTATATGGCTACGATGTAGAGAGAGATAGATTATAGACACTAAACAAGGAAATTTGGAAAGAAGAAATAAGATGAACTGATAGGAAAAAAAGAGAACACAATGACGCTTGAAGTTATTTTTTTAGAGAAATGGTAGCTGATGTTAACATGGTAGTAAAAAGAAAGGAAGGTGTAGAACAGAGAGAGAGAGAGAGATACTCTGGGTTATAAAATGATAAGAAATAGGGAAAGTATGCAGTAAAAAAGCAAAAAGGAGAACTAGACTTTATGGCAAGGTGGTAAATGAATTGTATAATAATGAGTATCCTGCGGGGTAAAGAGGAGATGTATACGGGATTATTAGTTATATTAACTTATGTATATACTTTCTGAAAGTCTTAAGAAGGTGGTGTGTACACATGTGATTATGGTAGATCAGGAGATGTTTCTTAGTAAGGTAATACATATAACATTAAAGAAAATGCTTAGTACAGAATTCCCTAGATTTACCATTCTTCTTCTTGTTCTTCTTTTGGCTGCTCCCGTTAGGGGTCGCCGCAGCAGACCAACTGTTTACATTTCATCCTGTCCTCTGCATCTTGCTCTGTCAACCAACCACCTGCATGTCCTCTCTCACCATACCCATAAACCTTATCTTAGGCCTCCCTTTTTTCTGTTAACCTGGCATCTTCATCCTTAGCATCTTTTTCCCAATATACTCTGCATCCCTCCTCAGCACATGTCCAAACCAATGTAATCTTGCCTCTCTGGGTTTGTCTCCAAACCCTCAACCTGGACTGACCCTCTCATATACTTATTTCTAATCCTGTCCATCCTCGTCACACCCAGTGCAAATCTTAATATCTTCAACTATGCCACATCAAGCTCTGACTCCTGCCTTTTTGCCAATGCCACTGTCTCCAACCCATATAACATAGCTGGTCTCACTACCCTCTTGTAGACCTTCCCTTTCACTCTTACTGGTACTCGTCTGTCACAAATCACTCCTCACACTCTTGTCTGCCCACTCCATCCTGCCTGTACTTTCTTCTTCACTTCTCTTCCACACTCACCATTACTCTGAACTGTTGATCCCTAGTACTTAAACGCATCCACCTTCCCCACCTCTACTCCCTGCATCCTCACCATTCCTCTACCCTTCCTCTCATTCACACACATATATTCTGTCTTAGTTCTGCTGACCTTCATTCCTCTTCTCTCTAGAGCACATCTCCACCTTTTCAGGGTCTCCTCCACCTGTTCCCTACTCTCACTACAGATCACAATGTCATCTGCAAACATCATAGTCCACGGAGACTCCTGTCTGATTTTGCCTGTCAACCTGTCCATCACCATTGCAAATAATCATAAACACAAAAACTGCATTTGGAAGGAGATGGTGCTTTACAGTGAATGGTTATGAAGTTGAACTTCTGAGTTAAGAAGTAGTGTAAGCAATGGAATCTTTAACATTCATGAAAGCTGCTATTAGCTTAAGCAAATGAGATCTCATTTTAGCATATGAAAGAACATGACGTGGAATATATCATCTGCTAATGCTGCATAACAATGCCATTACTGAATCATAAATCCAAGCACCTGATCTGAGCATACGACACATAACCCTTTGAGCTTTCTTTCTTTGAATATCAGTGTGTAACCTGCACAGACACTGACACAGGAACAGGGTAACTGTTCATGCACTGTTGTTTTACTCCAAGCACATACTTATTTAAAAGAGCTAAGACTTGTTTAAATTGCCATCACATCATGAAAACTGCTGAAAGAGAAAACATAAACTGATTTGCAAATGCCAGAAAGAGCAACAAAGGCAGGTTTTGTACAAGTCTCAGAATCATATTATGGCATAGTAATCTATACTACAAAGAATGTTCAATTAATCAGTTGCAGACCACAATATTTAAAAGTACACACAATGAGTGCATTATGTATTCGCCCATGAGACCTGTGTATGTCTAATTATTTTCTACAAGCTATCAAAATCTGGTGCATGTTTCCTTAGATACAGTGTATGTTTTAAAGTAACAACATCGCTAAATATAAGACTGAGGATGTTGGCTGACAAGACTATGGGCTTTGTAGTTTTTGGGTATCTCAGAATCTGTTTTTGTATCTACAGTGCATGCAATATCCATCATTAAACAACCATATGATGGCATGTATTCCTTAATTTCCTGTAAGGCAATGCTATGATCCAGAATTCTGTAATTGTAATCTGTAATTACTACCATAAAAGTGGAACTATTTAAAAGACCAAAGTAAGCATGTGGTTTATAATAATTTTGCTAGCCAAACACCACAACACTGGTCTCAGATAATATATTATCTCTATGGACTGGCACTTTTCCATTAATTCATAGTCTCTTCTATTACTTAAGTGTGATTATTTTTCTATGACATTTGAGCTACACTCCTTGGCAGGCAGAGGAACATTTGCTGTAACTGTCAGCTGGTTTCCATCTGTAATTCTCTCAACATGATGATGATGACCTTTTACAGTCAATATTAATTATTGCCATCAAGACCTCCCTTCATCACAAATCTTTATTTATTTAATTTTGTAATAAGATTATTGCATAGAATGGTAACTGTTTTCTATTAGTTAAGATGGCATGCTTGCAAAGAAGCTAAAATACAAAAACTGCTTACAACAGGTATAGTTCAGTAAATCCCAACAAAGAAACTGCCTTCTAGTTTCTTAGCAAAATGTGCATCTAGTCTTAGAAGCTTGCAACTTACATATAAGCAAAACCATAGTATCAAAATAATTCCCATGAAGTTACAATTGTATTAGTAGCAAAACACAATGCAATACAGTGTTTGGATATACAACAGTAGCTTATGAAAGACTGTACAGATTACAATTGTACTACATTGTAATTTAATGTATCTTAAAAGTCGCATTCTGCTTTGGCAGTGGCAATCACAACAGTGTTTGTGACATTATTCTTACTTACTGAGACTATTCATTCATCCAGTTGCCTTCCATTATGGGGATAACATCATTATCCGTCATCTCTCATCATAAAAATATAACTCCAGATCCATCTGGCATATGTACCGACAGCTGATCACGGGTTGTTAAAAGGAATAGGAAATGAAATAACAAGAGATGAAAACAACACAGAAATCATCATCTGACAGTAGGCTACAGAATCATTTGATAAATTCCATACAACCTTCATGTGTTGTAGGGTAGGTGGTGCTGTACTGGGGGCACTCTGATTTTTCCACTAGGCATAATGAGATATCCTGACTAGTACAAAATAACTAATAGTATGAGGTGTATTGTCATAACTTTATTTGGGGGATTGTTTTGTATAAATGGAAATGAAAGAGAGGTAAATTAAAAAGGGATAAACATTTGTAATAAACACCTCATAGCATCAGTCATGTTGTTATTCACCTATTTGTATAAGAGTTTTTAACTACTTTTAGTATCATGAAACCACACCAGTGTTGAAGTATGAAAAATCAGGAATCGTAATGTCTCCATTTATTGTACTACTTCAAATTTCATCTAGTTTGACAACATTCCTAGCAAGCTTTGTCCTATCATCAGTTTCTACTGATAGCCACATTATTACATGTGTACCAGCAATTATAATCTACTGCTGAATCCCCAAATAAATACTATTTAAAAAAATCAAAGGCAGAACATTCTTTTAGAATTGCTTCCATTTGAGCAACTACTAAACAGTTTAATGATATGTGCATACTAAAGAGAAAATATGGATAATCAGTGTAAATAAATATGACTTGCTGAATTTAGTCCAGAAATATCGCATTGTGGTTCAGTCATGTAAAAGTAAATTTAAGTTTCCTTTTTTCTCCCAAGCCCACTCCCAGCAATAAATGCCCTGACACATAATGCCAGTGCAACCAGTTTATTTGCATACAAATAAAACTGTAACCAGTAAAACATCAAGACTATAAACCACAATTCATCCTCACTTCACTTATTGATAAAACAGCTTCTGTGGCCACAGTGTGATGGGCATCCCCCTTAATGGCTAGTGTACTGGACTACCCAATGACTGGTTTGCCAGTCCCTAACCTAAGTGGCATACTGAAAGTGCACTCAGAGGCAAGCAACACTATTCCACCAATGTATCTTTGTCTACTGCTTTGTCACTCATGACACACCCTGCTAAACTTTCCCAGGAAATGAAGGGGTTACTGAAAAGGGGAGGGGCCACACAGTGACTGCTCTTTCAAATATGGAGGGGAACTCACTAGCTCCTCTGCCAGACTCTGCATGGAATGCAATGGACAGGATTCATTAACAGCTACACAAAGTGTAGTGTTCATGCTGGCAGTAATTTGGTATTCATTGTGCGATTCTACATGATGTGTTCAGCCATGCAACACTGGGAAACAACCAAATTTGCTAATTAAAGAATATTGAGCTCAAGTACATGCTAATTAATCAATCCTATATGTTGGAGCTATTCAGGAACCTATAAAGCAATTGTGTACACTCAATATAGGCTTTTACCACGTACTCCAAAACCTTTTGGAATACAGAAAACATTACACTTAAAAAAAAATGTTAGGGGTTGCTGCTGCTATTGTTATATTGTATGTGTAACAGGCTTTAAATCAGGGAGCTACTGTTCCAGAATTTGGTCAAGAAGAAGAAGGGTGTTTGGACCCTGATTGACACATCATGGACTGCATGAAACAAAAATTGTAGACAGATACATGGGTTGACAGGGAAATACTGGAAGAAATATGCAACCTCTGCTACCCACACATCAGGCCACTGGGAAATCATGGAGAACCCATCCAGTGGAAACAAGAGTATGTTTAGCATTATGTATGCTAGTCACTGGTACTTTCTAGAGATCTACAGGGTATGTATTAAGGATGTCACGGACATTTGCTTCTAGAATTCTACATCAGTTTTTAAATGCACTGCTACTGAATGTATGCCTGGGAGCATATATGTTTCCCACAAACACCACAATAGAGAGGAAGAACCATCCAGAAATTGTATGTAGTAGCATACTTCCATGAAGTATTAGAGGCCATAGATTGCACACAAATAGAAATAAAAGCCCCACCTGAGGAACATGGAAGAAGGTACAACAACAGAAAGGTTTCCATTCCAAAACCAGTCAAGTTGTCTATAATGCCCAAGGGATCCTTTATAGTGTCTGTGCAGGTAACCCAGGCAGTTTCTATTACTCACACATATGGCACACTTTTGAGCTGTACATCAGGTTTGCTAGGTGTGAAATCTCTCAAGGACATCTAGTGGGAGATGCAGGTTATGTACTGCAGCGCTGGTCCATGGCACCTAAGAAAAAACAATGAAAATCCACCAAGCAAGGACACATTGAGGTCCATGGTCAAACTAGGAATATCATAGAACATGCATTTGGTTTGTTTAAATCAAGGTTCCAGTTTCAGGAGGTGCACTGTAGTATGACCTAGGCACCTGTGCTGAAATGCTTAAAGTTTGTGCCATGTTACACAATATCATTCTCAAGAAACAGCTCCAACTATGACAGCAAGCGGCATGACTACAGTTTCAAGGAGCACAGGCAGGGCCTCCAGCAGCAGGTAAAGATGAGTCTAAGGTAGAACCACCAGCTTCAGATAGTGCTTGCAAACAGAGGCATATACAATATGCCTGGCTGAGAGGCAAAGGATAGCAAACGCAGTCACTACATAGATCAAAGCCTAGGATCCCACACACATATAAATATTAAAACTGGTGCCTGCCAGACTCCATAACCTTTACTTAACCATGTAATGGCTGTGTTTTGATACCATCAGACAGGAGCAACCACCATGTACATGACTTGTCCCTGCACTAATGATAAGGAAGTAAGGAAACTGTAAGGAAAAAAAAAAAGATATCCCTGATTACTCTCATAATGAAATACCTGTATGCCCTATGACCACACACAAGTTATCCCCCAATCCAGTCCCCCCTAAACACATAACAAAAGGATATTCTGAACTCAGTTATCAGCATACATTGTATAACACCTATTTAATGGAGATAACGCAGGTTTAAAGTTTGTACTACATTTCTGCATTAACAATTTAATATAATAGAAGAAATGCAGAAATAGCTATGGAAAAAGTAGGGATAAATGTAAATATATTTACAATTATACATATAAAGAAACTATCCTGGCAAGAATTTTCAAACCTAAAAAAAATCTCTGTGATATCCCCGAAGTCTCAAAACAACCCACTAAGCAAACGTAGTGGGTCCAAAAATAAAACAATGTAAGAAATTTCTCTGTGTGGAAGATTTTCAGTCCATATATCTCTACTTAATCACTGTATATTAATCAGATCAGACAAAAGTAGTAGAAGTAGTGAACTTAAACTCATCTTAAGTAAAAAAATATATATAATTGTACAGAATTACTAAGTATTCAAAAGTAATCCAAACAAGGCAGGCAGTCTGTTTCCAGTCGAAAATCCTTTATTAATTTTTTTGCATTAAGTCCTTTACTTAATAAAGGATTTTCGACTGGAAACAGACTGCCTGCCTTGCTTTGATTACTTTTGAATACTTAGTAATTCTGTACAATTATATATTATTTATTTATTTATTTGTTGTTTTTTTACTTAAGATGCGTTTAAGTTTGCTACTTCTACTACTTTTGTCTGATCTGATTAATATACAGTGATTAACTACAAATTTCCAAACCTACTAACTTTTAACCAACTTACAATAATCCACCAAATCCTATATCACTACAAAAACACACCAGCCTTACAGGGACTACTACACCACTATACCAGCAATCGTCCACTAAGAAGTACCAACAAATCACTAATTGACATTGCTAAAAGCAAATATAACTCAGGGAACTCTATCTATCCTGTTGCTGTTGCCAAAGCATGGACTAATACCCTTCCTCTAGATATCTGCTCACTAGAAAACACACATGACTTTAAGAGACATCTTAAATTACATCTATCCAACTCATGGGATTGCTCCTTTAGCAGTCCTGGATAAAAATAATAATCCTTCTTACTCACACCTCCTCCTCACTGATCTAATCTATATCTTTCAGTACTTCTAGTCCCTAAAAGCTGACAGAATGCATATTACCATTAATAGCACTGCATTCTCTTACAGTTTGCTGTGAGTGCCTACTGATGCAATCATCATACATATTCACCACTGAACACAGAGACTTGACTATATTTACCAGAAGTATAAACCACTGAAGAGTCTTGACACCATTTTTACTACATGTATAATCTTAGCTACTTGTATAAATTCTTTTGACTAAAAGCTGTAGTGCAAATGCTGCAATCATTTTAATCTTATACTGTCTGTATAACTCTGTGAATTATTATTGTGTAGTAGTATAAATGTTACCTCTACTTACTGTCTACTATTTTATTTTATTACTGTACTTAGTACTGTACTTTTTTACTGTTGTTATTACTGTAGTTTATTACTTTATCTTACCACTCCCCATGCCTCTCCTGAAAACAGGCAGCCCTGTCTAGTCAGGCTTTCCTGATAAACAAATGTAAACTAAAAAAATAAATAAATAAAACAAATAAAGTTTTCATTAGTCACTGCATTTCAACTATTAATGATAAAATGAAAGCATTATTTAACAAATATCAACATACCTTGACAAAACAGCAATAGAGAGAATAGTTAAATCTCCCAAAGTCCTGCTATTCTACCAGCATTTAGCTCTGTGTATCATAACAGTCTTCCCGTTATGATACGAGAGCATTACCTACACCATTACCTTCATATAGTGCAAAGTCAGTCTGGTGAGCACTTTGAGTATGCATATGAGGTGTGCAATTGTTAGCATTCCTGAATACCTAAATCTGTACTACATGTAGGGAATGTAAACATGATATAAGGACCTACATGATTACATGCAAACACCCTAGCAATGTGAGAAGTATTATCTGTTAATTGCATTGCATGTGTCTCTGAATATCCTCACAGCAGGAGCAATCAGCTTTCACAGTCTCTCTTCTCTTATATACATCTAGTAAGGGCATGTCAGGAAGAAATGGCTTAAAATATTGCATTAACTGATATATATGAGATGGACAGTCCTAATATTCCAATGTTGGCTTTTTCATGTTTTGTCTTGTCTTGTATCACTTGCATAGTACTTGGCAGCTGAAAATCACGTTCCCAAATTAAGGAACAAGATAAAAAAGTTAGTTAGACTGAAATAGGTTGCTCAAACCAGCCAGGTGTCATTGCATGGTCGATAGCACTCTGGATAGTACTCATTGAAGAAAATACAACTGACATGTATCTTTCTCTGTGGCACATGTTGTAAGTGCAGTAAGCTTCTAGATAAAGTATATCTGATACAATGTTTAAATCCACTGACTTGATATTTTACAGAGGACATTCTGCATACATATTTCATCACATTTTGTGATACCATTGTACTGTTCATATGAGTGTACTTCTTGCTCCAGTCATCGCTACATGTATTCAAGCATTGCATTTCATTTAGTATCTGTAATTTCCCTAACATATATTACTCTTCTTGCATTTTTCCTATTTCCTGTTGACTTGTCATCATGGAAACACAGTTAACTAGTTAAAGAAAAAAGTTAAAAATTTCATATAGGTGGCCTTAGGTAGCTCAGAAATGTCTGGCTGCTTTGCGAGTCTGGTACACTCTAGATAGTAATCATTCCAGAAAATACACTTGACAGGTAACTTTCTCCATGGCACAAAGTGCAACTGAGGTAAATAACCAGAAATAAGGTACATTAAGTATTGTTGGAATCTTGTCTACAAAACAACTTGCCATAATTCACAACATTTCATTTTCATTCACAATCCATTTTAAGGTACATTTGTTCTCTGCTTGGCATCATGCAAACATGGTTCACTACTTAAGGAAAAAAGTGAAACATTTAGTTTAGTCAGCATTAGGTAGCTGAAACATGCTTGGTGTTATTGCACCCCCCTACACAACATGGTGAGTACTTAATTCACTAAATGTTCCACACAAATGTCCAATTCTGTGCTGCAAGGTGTAACTGAAGTGAATTGAGATAAATAAGGCATATGAAGCATTGTTTGAATCCTGTGTAGAGATCACATTGCAATGTATCAATATGTTTTTCTTTCATTTATCTTCATTTTAAGGTGCATTTGCTTCTCACTTGGCATGACACAAACACCAATAACTACTTAAGGTGCTCAAACAAGCCTGATATTGTTGCACAGCCCCCAGCAAAAGGGAGAGTACTTACTTCAGTAAATGTACCTGGCAGATGGCAAATTCTGAAATGCAAAGTGTAACTGAAATGAATCAAGACAAACAAGGCATATTCTTCAATCATTGTTTGCAGAAAACCTTACCATAAATCACAATATTTACATTTCCATTTAATATAATTTTAAGGCACATTTGCTCTGTGATTGGTATTGCACAAACATGGTAAACTACCTAAGGAAAAATGTGACAAATTTCACTTAGGTCACCTTAGGTAGCTTAAACATGCCTGGCAACCTTAGGCTGTCTTCAGTACTCTGGACAGTACTGACAGGAGAAACACTGTCTGTTATAGAGCTATCTCTGTGGTACAAGGTGTAAGAACAATAACTTTTTGAAAAATAAAATAGCCTCTTAAGGTTTGAATCCAGCTACAAGATACTTTTTAAAAAGGGTATAAGAAGCCCATATTTCAGAAAGTTTTGAATAGGGCTGTATCAGTAAAGTCAAATGGTAATGTCACATCTGTTTTTTGCAAGCAATGTATCAGTATGCCTTGCACAATGAAAACATACTTTTTAGCATATATGACTAATGTTTCACATTTATACACAACCTAATGTATGACCACCTCCCTAGACATGACAATGAATATATTTCATATAAAAATCACTTGCAAAAATATGATGGACACAATACTATTGTTGTAATCATTATGACTCATCATGTATTCCAACTATGCATTTAGGACACTTATGTTATCTGAAGTATATATGCAACATAAAACCTACCTATCTTGATCAACACATACAACTGCATACATGTGAATCAAGATTACCTGCAGACAAAATGACTTTTACATAGGAATAGATGCCAAGACTGTAAGTCTGTTTTACAACCCCACACATATAGGCCTCTCTGAAGTCTATCTCATAGGTTCATAGGTAGGTACTAGGCTATCGGCCCTAGGGACCATACAAGCCTAGCCAAAAAATGTACCCTGGCTTTCGCCACCCAAGAAAATTATTTTCCTGTATCCCTGTCAAGCAGAGCCACAGAAGTGATCCCCGGGGTGAATTTCCCATTTCCCATCCAATCATCAAGATTTTTCTTGAAGAGTGCTAATGAGGAGCTCTGTTTGACATAGATAGGTAGTCTGTTCCAGAGTATGGGAAGTCTCTGGGACAGGAGTCTATCCCTCCAGCATGTTCTGTTTATTGTGGTGACAAGGTTTAGGTCCCTAGAGCATGTAGCTCAGAGGGATTGGGATTTCTTTAAGTGGAGCATGTCCAACAGCTCTGGGTTTGACATAGCTTTGTATGTTAGGCAGAGATTGCCCCTGAGTAGGCGATATGCAATGGAGTAAAGCTGTAGTTTTTTGAGACGGTCTGCATAGGGCATCTGTTTGAGGCCAGTAATCCTCTTTGTGAGGTATTTCTGTGGTCTTTCCAGTTGTTGTAGATGTCTTGTGAGGTACATACCAAAAGGGGCATTGTACTCTATAATGGGTCTAATGAGTGATGAGTAGAGGGGAACAATGACCTCTATTTTTCTGGATGAGAATCCTTTTGTGATGAGATGAGCCACGTAGAAGGATTTCCTGACCACTGTGGCGATGTGATTATCAGAGTTGAGACTACGGTCCACCTGTGTCCCAAGGTCTCTTATCACATTTTCGGCATTAAGTAGACTACCAGTTATGTGGTAGTTCATGGGTACAGCGGTTTTACCAAAGGGGATGACAATACACTTTTTGGCATTGAGCTTCAGGCCATGGCTTTGACACCAGGTATCTGTCTCAGTGAGGCCCTTTTGTAGTTTGTCCACATCGTTAGGAGTTTCGATTATGGCTCCTAGTTTGCAGTCATCTGCAAACTTTGTTAGCCAAAGACCTTCTGTGTTGGCCTGCACTTCAGAGAAGTAGATACCAAACAGGAGAGGACCCAGGACTGAACCCTGTGGTACTCCACTTGTCACTGGTCTGATGCCGGATATGGAATCCGCTACTTTCACAGTGTGGGTTCTGTCCATGAGCCAGTTGACAACCCATCTTGTGACATAGGGATTTATACCTAGTTTAGTGAGCTTATCTATAATTCCAGAGTGGGGGATGGTGTTGAAAGCCTTGGCGAGATCTAGATAAGCTGTGTGAACCATTTTACCCTCATCTATGGCTTTGGTGACTGCTTCAAAGAAGTCAATCAGGTTTAGGAGACATGATCTTCCTTTTACAAATCCAAACTGGGTAGGGTCCAGAGTTTGGAGATTACCAATGTCTTTGTTTATGAGTTCCATGATGATATGTTCCATGACCTTGCAGACCAGGCTCGTCAGGCTAATGGGGCGGTAGTTCCCGAGGACCATAGTGGCTCCCACTTTGTGGAGTGGGATAACTGTCACGGTGCACCATTCAGTGGGTACAAAGCCTGAGGTGAGGCTATGACTGAACATGGTACATAGGTAGGGTGCCAGTTCATTCTGTAGATCGTGTAGAATGCAGCCTGGGATATTGTCAGGTCCCATGGATGCTGTGTTCTTGGCTTTGGAGAGTGTGTTGTTTACCTGTGCAGCCATGATTATAGGAACTTTGCATTCTTCCAGTATAGAGATGGGCACTCTAGGGGATGAGAGGGGGGTAAAGTTAGCACTGAACCTATCTGCTAGGATGTTGTCAATATCAGTTGGTTCTGTATATTTAGTGCCATTGTGCTGTAACTCAGAGCAGATATGAGTGTTCCCATTTAGATTGTTGACATAGCTATAGAATGCTTTGTGGTTGTCTTTAGAGTCAGTGGCAATTTTGTTTTCATAACTAGCTTTGTAGGATTTTATGAGGGATCTCAGCTTCTTACTGAGGTTGACCAGGGAGTTCCTCCAGTCATGGGATTTTACTCTTTTTTGCAACAGTTTCTTTCTTCTGTTGTAGAGTTTGTTTATGGCAGAGGACCACCAGATTGGCTTCCTTTCTTGGAGGATAACATCTTGGTTCTATTAGGGATAGCATGATCCATGCACTCGTGTAAGTGCTTATAAAGTGCATTTGTGTAGGATTCGGCAGTCATACCTCTATTGTCCATCTGCATGGGTGTCATGAAGTTTGCCACTTCTGTCTTAAGAAGTGTGAAGTTGGCTTTGGAGAAGTTTTTTACGATGGTTTCCCTAATTGAGGCTGGGGGTGGGATGTGGATGTCTAGACTGATTAGCTTGTGGTCGGATCTGACCAATGAGGAATTGATCTCTGGTGTGGAACACCAGTTTCCCATGTTGGTAATGCCCAGGTCTAGGATATTGCTGCCTCTGGTGGGGGTGTGAATAAGTTGATCCAAGGCGTTGGAATTTATGAATTCTAGAAAATGTTGAGCAAAAGAGTTGGTACATGAGTAGTTTTCCCAGTTAATGGTGGGGTAGTTGAAATCGCCCATTATTAGGGTGTTGGGTTGTATCCTAATACTTTCCAGTGTATCAAGAAATGAGGAATGTGAATCCTGGAGCATGGTGGGGGGTCTGTAGCAAGCTACAATTTGGATTGCAGTCTTTCCCAGAGTTAGTTGCACTTGGATAAGCTCGGATGCATTATGCTGTGCAACTAGCCTGGAGGTGTGGATATCCTTAATGAATATGGACATGCCTCCACCATTAGTGCTTCTTTCTGGGTTAGGTGGCCAAAAGTGTGGTATGAATTGAAGCCTGGTAATGTAGGGGTGCTCTCTGGAGCTTTGAACCAGGTCTCTGTCACTGCACAGATGTCAATGTTCTCCATTTTAAGGAATGCCTCGAGTGAGTGCATTTTGAGGTTTGGACTTCTAGCATTGAGTAGCATTAACCTCAGATTTTGCTTGCTTGTACCTGTTACAGTGGTGAATTTGTCATTTGAACCTTGTCTAAAAAAGGCACTATAGGGGTGGCAAGAGCCTTAGCCAGTATCCCGAATCCTAAGGGAGACTGGTGCAGGCCATCTCTGGCAAAGCATCGTGGAATGTCGATCATGTCGTCCCAGGCAGAAAAATACTGGATCCCCTTAGAATGACACCAGAAGCTCAGCCAATTGTTGAAGTCAATCATTTTGTCCTTGTACTGTGGTATCATTCTGGGTGATGGCAGGATGCTACTCAGGGTGAGGGTCATACCTGCCTGGGATACAAGATTGGAGAGCTCCTCCATGTCTCTTTTCATGTAGTCCCAGGAGGTACGTCTCAGGTCATTCACACCAACATGAAGAATGACAGTGTCATATTTGTACTTATTGTGGAGTGACCTGAGTGCATGCGTTATGTGGTGGATTCTGGCAACTAACAGGCAGCTGACAGTAACTTTCTCCTTGTTTAGTCTAGTGAGTGGAACATCAGTGTGCCTGACTATAGAGTCACCTATGACTAGAGTGTTGGGTATGTTGTTATGCCTTATGGGCTGTGGTTGAGTGGCACACTGAGTTTGCGGGCTATGTGTCATTTGGGTTGTGTTGGGAGGTGGAGTTTGCTTGCGTTTATGCTTTGGATGTCCCTGATGCTTGGGCAGGTTTTTATTGAGAGCCTCCGCGAATGTAGGTGTGTGTTTTGTGTTTCTATGTGTGTGTTTTGGTGGTATAGGTTTTGAGGGACTATGTGATGAGTGTGGTGTGGTGCAAGTGTTTACCTTCTCCTCTTGACTGTCTAGTCCAGTCTTGGGTGAAGAGAGCTTTGCTTCCAGTTTGGCTATATAAGTGCATCTCTCACAGGTTGTAGTGTTGGGTGGTAGGAGGAGACGGTTGTCTGTGTACATGAGCTGACCCTTAGACATGCCTGGATAAGTGCTTATTTATTAGGTACTAAAAACTGCTTTCCACTATGCAAGTGAGGAAAGTTGAGTGCTGTAGTAATTTGCAGCTTATGTAGTGCTTACAATGAGTTCTGAACAAGTGCTGAGTTCAAAGAAACAGATTTGAGTGCTGAAACTAGAAAACTGGCTAGTTATAAGAAACAAAACTAAGCTAGAAGGCTTCCCTCCAACACAGAAGGGCTTGGGGGCTCAGAAGCCTACAAACAGTCTAGACCACTTAACAGGAAAGGCAGGAAACAAGCTTAAAAATGTTTTTTGTTCTCTTTCCCAGATGCTCTCTTTGCGCACAGTAGGAGTGCCTGAAATCAGAATATGATCTCACTGTACTCAGTTGAGTGAGCAAATGAGATGGGCCCAGAAGGAGTATCCAAACACAAATTTACAAGAGGGGCGGGCAGTTTTAAAGCCACTAAGATTAGCACAAAAACAGAAACAGGGAAGGTGGGTGGGAAAACTAACTGAAGAACAGAGTCAAAACTTCGAGTTCAGTTAATAATCATGCAACACAGTTAAATCAATTTAAATACTGTATTATTTGGAAAAAAGTGCAGATAAAGGTACTTAAATTCTCTTATACGTCCAGTTGAATACAGCTGATTCTTACACGGCCAAAGCTGAGGTTTTTAAGCAGAAAATATTTCAAACTGTACCACTTAAATAGGCAAGGATAGGAAATGAAAGAAAGTGGCTACCCCCACACCTGCAATTACTAACAAATAATAAAATTCAAGCAAGCACTGACTGAAGAACAGAGTCAAAACTTCCAGTTCAGTTAATAATCATGCAACACAGTTAAATCAATTTAAATACTGTATTATTTGAAAAAGTGCAGATAAAGGTTCTTAAATTCTCTTATACGTCTAGTTGAATACAGTTAGATCTTAGCCAGCCAAAGCTGAGGTTTTTAAGCAGAAATATTTCAAACTGTACCATTTAAATAGGCAAGGACAGGAAATGAAAAAATGTGGCTACCCCCACACCTGCAATTGCTAACAAATAATAAAATTCAAGCAAGCACTGACTGAAGAACAGAGTCAAAACTTCCAGTTCAGTTAATAATCATGCAACACAGTTAAATCAATTTAAATACTGTATTATTTGAAAAAAGTGCAGATAAAGGTATTTAAGTTCTCTTATACATCCAGTTGAATACAGTTAGATCTTAGCCGGCCAAAGCTGAGGTTTTTAAGCAGAAAATATTTCAAACTGTACCACTTAAATAGGCAAGGACAGGAAATGAAAGAATGTGGCTACCCCCACACCTGCAATTACTAACAAATAATAAAATTCAAGCAAGCACTGACTGAAGAACAGAGTCAAAACTTCCAGTTCAGTTAATAATCATGCAACACAGTTAAATCAATTTAAATACTATATTATTTGAAAAAAAGTGCAGATAAAGATACTTAAATTCTCTTATATGTCCAGTTGAATACAGCTAGATCTTAGCTGGCCAAAACTGGGGTTTTTAAGCAGAAAATATTTCAAACTGTACCACTTAAATAGGCAAGGACAGGAAATGAAAGAATGTGGCTACCCCCACACCTGCAATTACTAACAAATAATAAAATTCAAGCATACACTGACTGAAGAACAGAGTCAAAACTTCCAGTTAAGTTAATAATCATGCAACACAGTTAACTCATTTTAAATACTGCATTATTTGAAAAAAACTGCAGATAAAGGTACTTAAATTCTCTAATACGTCCAGTTGAATACAGCTAGATCTTAGCCGGCCAAAGCTGAGGTTTTGAAGCAGAAAATATTTCAAACTGTACCACTTAAATAAGCAAGGGCAGGAAATGAAAGAATGTGGCTACACCCACACCTGCAATTACTAACAAATAATAAAATTCAAGCAAGCACTGACTGAAGAGCAGAGTCAAAACTTCCAGTTCAGTTAATAATCATGCAACACAGTTAAATCAATTTAAATACTATATTATTTGAAAAAAAGTGCAGATAAAGGTACTTAAATTCTCTTATATGTCCAGTTGAATACAGCTAGATCTTAGCTGGCCAAAGCTGAGGTTTTTAAGCAGAAAATATTTCAAACTGTACCACTTAAATAGGCAAGGACAGGAAATCAAAGAATGTGGCTACCCCCAAACCTGCAATTACTAACAAATAATAAAATTCAAACAAGCACTAACTGAAGAACAGAGTCAAAACTTCCAGTTAGGTTAATATTTATGCAACATAGTTAAATCAATTTAAATATTGTATTATTTGAAAAAAGTGTAGATAAAGGTACTTAAATTCTCTTATACGTCCAGTTGAATATAGCTAGATCTTAGCCGGCCAAAGCTGAGGTTTCTGGTGGGGAGCCTTTGTTCTGAGAGACTGCTTTCCAATCTACCTGCAAATATACAGAGCTGAGTATATTCTTTTTGATTTTAGAGTTTGTTAATTGTTGCTTAGATCTCTTTTGAAATTGTCTCCCTGTTCTGAGAGACTGCTTTCCAATCTATCTGCAAATATACAGAGCTGAGTATATTTTTTTGGTTCTAGAGTTTGTACTGTTAGTTGTTGCTTAGATCTCTGTTGAAACTGTTTTGCCCTCTCCCCTATTTTCTGCTGTGTCTTCAACTGGTATAACTGTTTTTTACAGCTTGTGTGTTATCTAACTCAAGGATCATTTGAATAAAATTAGACCTGTTAGTAACAGCCTGCATTTAATTGCTGGAACCTGTTCTGAGAGACTGCTTTCCAGTCTATCTGCAAATATACAGAGCTGAGTATATTTTTTTGGTTTTAGAGTATGTTAATTGTTGCTTAGATCCCTGTTAAAACTGTTGTCTCCCTGTTCTGAGAGACTGCTTTCCAATTTATCTGCAAATATACAGAGCTGAGTATATTTTTTTGGTTTTAGAGTTTATACTGTTAGTTGTTGCTTAGATCTCTGTAGAAACTGCCCCCCCCATTTTCTGCTGTGTCTTCAGTTGGTATAACTGTTTTTACAGCGTGTGTGTTATCTAACTCAAGGATCACTTGCATAAAATTAGACCTGTTAGTAACAGCCTGCATTTAATTGCAGGAACCAGTGTTCTGAGAGACTGTTTTCCAATCTATCTGAAAATATACAGAGCTGAGTATATTTTTTGGTATTAGAGTTTGTTAATTGTTGCTTAGATCTCTGTTGAAACTGTTGTCTCCCTGTACTGAGAGACTGCTTTCTAATCTATCTGCAAATATACAGAGCTGAGTATATTTTTTTGGTTTTAGAGTTTGTACTGTTAGTTGTTGCTTAGATCTCTATTGAAACTGTTTTGTCCCACCCACCTTCCCTATTTTTGGCTTGTAGTTTAAATTTGGTGGCTTTTGCATTTGCCCGCCCCACTGTAGATTTGATCTGGGACACTCACCCAGTCCCATCTCTTTACCACATTCTACCCAATAAACTCTTTCTGCACTTGCTTTTAGTCCTTTTTAATTTAATTGCATTTTTAAACTGTGTTTGGTCTAATATTGTTACATACTCAAGTTTTCTAGCTTGCACTGCATGTGAATTGTTTTTACTACTGTTTTTGCTACTTTTCTGTAAAAAAAAAACTGTAAGCCTGTTTCCCACCTTTCCTGTAACTAGTGTTCCAGATACAGATTTGCTGCATCCAGGACTGTATGTAAGCTTCTGAGCCCCCCAAGCCTTTCTGTGTTGGACAGAAGCCTTCTAGCTTATCAGTGGGAGTGGTAAGCACTAGGTAACCTGTCTACCACATAAGGAGTGATTCTGGCCCAGAAACTGTAGTTATTGGCCGTTTGGGCAATCTCTTCCATCTTTCCCAACTTTCTGATTTGAAAGCCTACATTTGCACTTGTTTCTGTCCTGTAACTCATCTAGTGCAGATACAGATTCTTAGTTTTAGCACTTAAATTTGCTTATTCATGCTCAGCACTTGCTCAGAACTTGTAAGCACTAAATAAGCTAGTAATTACTATAGCACTCAACCTTCCTCATTACATAGAGGAAAACAGTTTTTGTACTTACTTTTCTCACTTGCTTAGAGAAAAACAGCTCTTGTACTCACTTTCCTCACTTATCTAGAGGAAATAGTTTTTTATTCAGGCATGTCCAAGGGTCAGCTCCCAGTGTTCTCTCCTGTCTATCTGATGAATCTGGGCATCTTGAGGCAATGTAGAAATTGCCTCATGTACACAGACATCCTTCTCCTCCTACCACCCAACACTACAACCTGTGAGAGATGCACTTATCTAGTCAAACTGGAGGTAAAGCTCTCTCCAACCAAGACTGAACTTGACAGTCATGAGGAGAAGGTAAACATTTGCACCACACCACACTCATCACATAGTCTCACTAAATCTACACCACCAAAATCCACCATAGTAACACAAAAGATTCACGGAGGCTCTCAATAATAATCTGTCTAAGCAACAGAGACCTCCAAAGCAGAAACGCAAGCAACTTCCATCCCTCAATACAACCCAAATGACACATAGCCCACAGACTCAGTGTGCCACTCAACCACAGCCAATAAGGCAAAACAACATAGCCAACACACTAGTCATAGGTGACTCTATAGTCAAGCACACTGATGTCCCACACACCAGGCTAAACAAGGAGAAGGTTACTATCAGCTGCCTGTTGGGTGCCAGGATCCGCCACTTAACCCATGAACTCAGGTCACTCCGCAGCAAGTACAAATATGACTCTGTCATTGTCCATGTCGGTGTGAATAACCTGAGATGTACCTCCCTGGACTACATGAAAAGAGACATGGAAGAGCTCTCCGATCTTGTAGCCCAGGCAGGTATGACCCTAGCCCTGAGTAGCATTCTGCCATTCTCCCAGAATGATAATGCAGTACAAGGACAAAATGATTGACTTCAACAATTGGCTATGCTTCTGGTGTCATTCTAAGGGGATCCAGTATCTGTCTGCTTGGGATGACATGGTCAACAGACCACGATGCTTTACACAGATGGCTTGCACCTGTCACCCCTGGGATTCTGGGTACTGGCTAAGGCTCTTGCTGCCCCTATAGTGCCTTTTTAGGCAAAGTTCAAATAACAAATTTGCCACCATAACAGGAACAGGCAAACTGAGGTAATGCTACTCAATGCTAGAAGTCTAAATCTCAAAATGCACTCACTCAAGGCACTCCTTAAAATGGAGAACATCAATATTTGTGCAGAGACTGAGACCTGGTTCAAGGCTCCAGAGAGCACCCCTGCACTACCAGGCTGTAACCCATACCACATTTTTCGGCCATGTAACCTGGACCGAAACACCAAAGGCGGAGGTGTGTCCATATTCATTAAGGATATTCACAGCTCCAGGCTAGTTGCTCAGCATAATGCATCCGAGGTTATCCAAGTGCAATGAACTCTGGGCAAAACTGAAATCTAAATTGTAGCTTGCTATAGATCCCCCACCATGCCCCAGGATTCCCACTCTTCTTTTCTTGATGTACTGGAAAATATTAGGGATCATCCAAACACCCTAATAATGAGTGACTTCAACTACCCTACCATTAACTGGGAAAACTACTCATGTCCCAACTCCTTAGCTCATCGCTTTCTGGAATTCTTAAACTCCAATTACCTGGATCAACTTATCCACACCCCCACTAGGGACAACAATATCCTAGATCTAGTCATTACCAACATGAGTGTCCTGTATTCCACACCTGAAGTCAACTCCTCATTGGTCCAATCTGACCATAAGCTAATCACCCTTGATATCCACATCCTGCCCCCACCCCCCATTAAGGAAACCATGGTAAAAAATTTCTCCAAAGCCAACTTCATGCTTCTTAAGACAGAAGTGGTGAACTTCATGGCACCCATGCAGATGGACAATACAGTTACAACTGCTGAATCCTACACAAATGCACTCTTTGAGCACTTACACGAGAACAAACAGAACCAAGACACTATCCTCCAATAAAAGGAAGCCAGTCTGATGGTCTTCTGCCATAAACAAACTGTACAACAGGAGGAAGAAACTGTTGCAAAAGAGAGTAAAATCCTATGAGTGGAGGAGTTCCCTGGTCAGCCTCAGTAAGAAGCTGAGATCCCTTATAAGATCCTCCAAAGCTAACTACGAAAACAAAATTGCCACTAATTCTAAGGACAACCACAAAGCATTATATAGCTGTGTCAAGAATCTTGATGGCAACACCCAGATCTGCTCTGAGTTACAGCACAATGGCACGAAAATTACAGAACCAACTGATATTGCCAACATCCTGGCAGACAGGTTCAGTGCTAACTTTACCCCAACCCTCAAACCCTAAAAGGCCCATATCTATACAGGAAGAATGCATAGTCCCTGTAATCACAACTACACAGGTAAAAGCTGCACTCTCTAAAGCCAAAAACACAGCATCCATGCGAATGGACAACATCCCAGGCTGCATTTTACATGAACTTCAGAACGAACTGGCTCCCCACTTAAGCACCATGTTCAATAATAGCCTCACATCAGGCTTTGTGCCCTCTGAATGGCACACAGCAACAGTTATCCCACTCCACAAAGGGAGCCACTACTGATCCTGGGAACTATCGACCTATTAGCCTGATGAGCCTGATCTGCAAGGCCATGGAATGTATCATCATGGAACTCATAAACAAAGACATTGGTAACCTCCAAACTCTGGATCCCACCCAGTTCAGGTTTGTGAAAGGCAGTTCATGCCTCCTGAACCTAATTGACTTCTTTGAGGCAGTCACCAAAGCCGTAGATGAGGGTAAGGTATTTCACACAGCCTATCTTGACCTCGCCAAGGCTTTCAAGACCATCCCCCATTCTGGAATTATAGCTAAACTCACTAAACTAGATATAAATCCCTATGTCACAAGATGGGTTGCCAACTGGCTCACTGACTGAACCCACACTGTAAAAGTTGTAGACTCCAAATCTGACCTCAAAGCAGTGACAAGTGGAGTACCACAGGGTTCTGTCCTGGGACCTCTCCTGTTTGGTATCTACTTCTCTGAAGTACAGGCTAACACAGAAGGCCTCTGGCTAACGAAGTTCACAGATGACTGCAAAATAGGAGTCATAGTCAAGTCACCAAATGATGTGGGAATCCTACAGAAGGGCCTCGCTGAGACAGATGCCTGGTGTCACAGCCATGACCTCAAGCTCAATGCCAAAAAGTGCAGTGTCATCCCCTTTGGCAAAAACTCTGTACCCATGAAATAACACATAGGCAGCAATCTACTTAACACCAAATGTGTGATAAGAGACCTTGGGACCCAGGTGGACAGTAGTCTCTCCTTTGATAGTCACATTGCCACAGTAGTTAGGAAGTCCTTCTACGTGGCACACCTCATCATAAAAGGGTTTTCATCCCTCTACTCGAAACTCATTAGACCCATTATAGAATACAACACCCCTTTTGGAATGTACCTCACAAGACATCTGCAGCAGCTGGAAAGGCCACAGAAGTACCTCACAAAGAGGATTACTGGCCTCAAACAAATGCCTTACACTGACCACCTCAAAAAACTCCAGCTTTACTCTGTAGCATATCGCCTACTCCGAGGTGATCTCTGCCTACCAAATAAAGCTATGTCAAACCCAGAGCTATTGGACATGCTACACCTAAAGAAATCCCAATCCCTCTGAGCTACATGCTCTAGGGACCTAAACCTTGTCACCACAATAAACAGGTCATGCTGGTTTAGATTCCTGTCCCAGAGACTTCCCATACTCTGGAACAGGCTACCCATCTATGTCAAGCAAAGTTCTTCATTAGCACTCTTCAAGAAAACTCTTGATGAGTGGATGGGAAATAGGAAATACACCCCAAGGATCACTTCTGTGTCTCTGCTCAACAGTGGCACAGGAAAATAATTTTCTTGGGTGGTGTAAGCCAGGGAACCTTGTTGGCTAGGCTTACGTAGGCCCTTGGGCCAATAGCCTAGCACCTACCTATGAACCTTACATTGTACCTTTGATGCTTTTATCCCATGGGTTCAATTCCCAGCTGTTGCAATACTATTTTAACACTAGGTAAGCACCAAAATTGTAAAACATCAGAATTCAGACATCTTTCACTTTC
Source organism: Protopterus annectens (assembly GCF_019279795.1). Lineage (NCBI taxonomy): Eukaryota > Metazoa > Chordata > Ceratodontiformes > Protopteridae > Protopterus > Protopterus annectens. The sequence goes on from NC_056729.1 coordinate 525,129,037, forward strand.
TAAAGAGTAGCCCTGAAAAGCCATGCCAGTAAGAATTCCATTGTTGAGCACTGGAACCTCTGATAATGGGTGGAGCATCACACATGGCACAACTCAATCCCATGTTGCACACCTTTACTGCTATCTGCTGTAGGTAGTGCCAGTGTGTCTGCCCAGGGGTCCATCTGCTTACAATTGAACAAATGCAGTTTGCAAGGCTGTGCATGTTTGAGCAATATCAGTAATATGCAAGATCTACATTAGTTGCCAATTCAAACATAATGTTTGTAATCTTGACTTTTGCAGACATGGTTGAGGAGGGAAAGAATAGCACTAAATTTAGAGCACAAAGGTGGAGTGTTAAGGATTCTTGGATATTTGTAGCACTCTTTCTGAAGTACTACAGCTGTAGGCTGTTGTAGCAGGATTATAACATGTCTCAGTTTATGGCTGAGGCTTGGAATAGCTTAGCCAAGACTGTCTCCACTGCAATTGGCATTAAATAGAGTGGGGATCAATGTTGTCACCACTATAGTGACCTAAAACACTTAAGCAGGAACTTCTAAGAAGCTGAATTTAGGACTGAAAACAAACCCTAGGTTGTGTAAGTATAATAGCCCGTGACTTGTCTATGATATAGAACTACTGCGGTGGTGGTGCTGCAGTAGCGTTGTCACCTCATAGTAAGACGTTGTCCTGTTCGATTCTCAGCTAGAGCGTCTTCTGTGTGGAGACATATGTGAATGGGGCGTGCCTTCTTTGAAGGTTGTGCATCAGGGCTGGTAACCCAGTACGTAAAAACCACTACCAATCATTAGCGGACCGGAGTTCCGCTGTGGCGACCCCTAACCGGGAAAAGCCGAAAGACACAACATCTAGCCAGCCAATACAGTTACTCATTATGCTTTCAAATACATTTCTCTTAGTTTTGTTCTCTACAGCTGCACAGGAGATTGCTGTAAACTGTGACGTGCACCAGGAGAGATTAACTGACCTCAGGCATGGGATAAGCATGAATCAAGTAAAAATTAAAGGCATTGTATTATTTTCATTCCTTCAAGTACTACAATTTAAGCAGACATACATCATCATTCGTCTCAAGCAAGCATGCCTTCCTCAGCAAGTGCTGGTGCTTGAATCAGGCAATTAGAATACCAGCTTTAACATGTGTTAGGGACCCAGAAGCAGCAGGAATTCTTTGTTTAATTGATAATTATTTGTAAGAGCTTAATAGCAGTTACATTATGGTAATTGCAATTATTTAGTTAGAATGCATAATTCCATTATGTTATGGTAAAACAAAATCAACTGTTTCTTATATTGGATCAGTAATATTTGTTTTTTAATAGCATATAAATACCTTTCCATCATATATGTATGCTGCAAAGATGTGCAATAATAAATTATGAGAGTTGTTTATGTATTGCCAAATAAAAGAGTGTTTAAAGTATACAGTGCTGTGACATGACATATCTCTAATTATCTCATATTTTATTTTTGTCACCACCTCCCTTGTCTCTTTTTTTGGGGGTATCATTTATAAAAATCTGCTGTTTGCATAACTTGATGATGAAAATTAATTATCAACAACACCGAGAAGTACACCGACCACTGCATCTAACTAAGCCTCACCTCCACATATGGCAGTATAGACACCCAACACTTCAGGGTCAGTCAGTGTTGCCTCCAAAAACCCTGTCGTACTTGCTCTAAGTACATGTGGTAACTTTACCCTGGCTACTGGTGTAGTGAAACCCCCTAGAAGCAGCAGTATTGGAGGTGGAAATTTTGTCATCTGGCAGGAGGTGACAGGGCTGGAGGATATAATGGAATGGGGCCTCAGAGCATCTATTGGCATGGTTGAAAAGGACCTGCATAACATTGGAAATACAATGCCATGTCTGGCACTGACACAGGGAGTTGTTGTAGGAGACATCGATGACAGTTCTGAGGGTGAGGACTAGATTGCCAACATTCTCAAATTGAACATAGGTGCACCTCTGATGTCCCCTACCTATCCCCAGTCATGGTGTCCCCCAACCTTTTGTCTTCATCACCATCCCAGTCTATCTTTTATGTCCTGTATATCTGTGCATGCTTGTTAACCTACCCTCCTACCTGACCCTGTCATTCCTTATCACCTTCCCTAACATTTCTCTCCCTCTTTAAAAAATAATAAAAAATAAATAAAAATGTGCACCTATCCCACAAAAAAAAAATGCCCCATACATAGCTGTACACATCACCTCTGTGCCATCCAAACACAGCTAATTAGGTTTAACTGGCCATACAACATTATTCTGTTGTTGTAACCCATCACTAGTGTGATAACTCCGCAAAGTCATAAAATTGGGTGCACCAATTTACTGCAAATTCCTGTATTCTTTTTCCTGTGTGTTACCTTCTGTTTGCCAACCCCATTTCCACCACTGTCCTATCTACTCTTTAATCTAGTCAAAAAATAGATTCACAAACAACACACACACACACACACACACACACACACACACACACACACACACACACACACACACACACACACACACACACATTGCTAGAAATGGCCTATGAAAAAGCCTGTACTTTATGTCCTCAGCATTTGCAGTTTAACTTCTTATTGCAAAAGCTGAAGATGTTAATTTAATCTACAGTGGTCTGGTTACTGTCGAAGAAACATGCTTAAATCTGCTACTGCACTATGAGAATACAGAGTAAAGCCATACTAAAGGTATTCCTGTAGAACAGTTAAGTTAATATGTATTAGGCTGCCCGATTTATCAAACTAAAAGATCCTATGTGGTGTGTGACATAATTATCATGTTTATAGACTAATCTTTTGACATAGTGTCATGGGTTCAATTACAACTGTATGCCAGTTTATTACTTCATGACAGTTCATATTCCTAGCATATATTTAATAGCACTTGTAACTATTTTTGTATACATAACACATTACCTTCACATAATACTGGAATTGTGCAGCAAGACATCATTTTCAAAAAAGTTGTAGCGTCAACAGGGAGACGTAGTAAGGAAACCTTACCCAGGTTAAGTAGTTATGTTTATTGCACTCTGTCACCACTTACTTGTACCTATAGCAATCAATTTATTGCACAGAGCAGAACATATAAATGATGATTTAAGTAGTAAGAGTAAAACAATATACAGATGTTATTACGTGTCTTAGAAAATATATCAGCACTATTCCTCTCTGCAACTGTCACTGACTCTCTTTGTTCGGCCCTTCTTTTATCCATATGTTTTCAATGTGCTTCAATAGTGTCATGTTAATGTTGGGAAGTTGTAGGGCAGGATTCACGAAGGCTTGCACGGAGTGTAAGAGACGTGCAACACTCCATGCAAGCCTCGCGATCCAGGAACAGCCCTAAACTCCGTGTAAGAGACCAGCTAAAACTCTCTTACATGGACTGGGTGTGGACATGCTAAATACCTCACTTGCATCCGAAAGGTATGCAAATGAGGTATATTAGCGATCCACAAAGCAGAAACCAGTCCGTGTAGGACGTTTAGCTGCAGAAATGTACTCAGTTGACAACTGAGTACATTTCTGCAAAATCCACAACGGAGCGATGTCAGCTCCAAAAAGGTTGCATATGATTCAGGCAGCATGCCAATGGCCAAATATGTGGCCATTGGCAAGATAACCCGATGCAAAAATATTAAAAATATGATTTTTTTTTTCGGCAATCGCCGATGTTTAAACCCAGCGCAGCCTCGCACAAACGGGCTGCGCTGTATAAAAACATAAAAAAGAAGGTTATAAACCCACAAATGTGGGTTTCATGCAATACATGGAATGACAATGCAAGGACCAGCAGACCAAAACCAACATGGCCACCGTGTAGTGGTTGCTAAGGGTGGAAGCTGAGTCTAAGACATGTAATTAAGCATTAGTAGGCAATCTCATGTAAATGAGGGTTAGGATACTGAATCTCACAGTCACATACCAAATGAGCATGGTCTGAGTAGTGTAAGAGATACAAAAGGGGAGGAATAGAGTAGGAGATAGGTGACATCACAGGGGGGAATGGTAGAAAGAAATGCAGGTCATTGGAGGCCAGTGTAACATGACAGATGACAGGCACAGATCATGGAAAGAGGTGTGCCACTAGATAAGTCATGGAAAGACAAGAAATGGAAGGTGTACACTGTTACCTACACCAAAGTTTCTTGCTGGCCGTGCATGCGCAGGCGCAATGAAGCGCAAGTAAGGCAGTGTGCGCATGTGTAAGGCAGTGTGAGCATGTGGGAGCGTGTTGGGAGAAGTTTAACACTGTTTGCGCGGGTGTGCGCACGTGTAAGGCAGTCTGAGTATGTTGGAGGCTGTTGGCAGACGTGTAACGGTGTTTGCGCGGGTATAAACCTGAATAAGTAGATTCTTAACCGTGGAAGCACGTGTGCGCGCATGTAAGCCACTGTGAGCGTGTTTCAGATAGTATGCAAGTTGCTCCCCCCTGAGGAAACAGAAAGGAAAAAGGAAGCAACAGAATTAATAGGAAGCTAGCAGGGATAACTGCTGAAGCTAGCAGGTGAAAATAATTAGAAGCAGGCAATTACACAGGCAGAATAGTAGCCCAGCCCAGCACTTAAAACTCTGCAAACAGTAGTGCAGGATGTTTTCATTAAGAGACACTGCAAGACAGGAGTAAGCTAATAGAAGTGAAAACTGAAAAAGCTGAACTCAGAGCAGAAATGTTAGGGGCTGCCATAGCTGTCATAATGAGACATAGGCGACTTGCTGAGGGTGGTGACAATGCAGATGGTGCCAGACAACCCACAGTGAGGAGACGGAGAAGAGTGTACAGGCCCAGGGTCACCTACCACGGGTTACATGAGCTGGAGATAGTAGAGCGCTATAGAGTGGACAGAGAGCTCCTGCAGCAGATTGTTGAGCTGTGCAGGCCACGCCTCACACACAGAACCAACAGAGGGGAACCCATCCCAGTGGAAACCAAGGTATGTGTTGGCCTAAGAATACTAGCAACAGGTACCTTCCAGAGACCAACTGGCAATATGATGGGGATATCACAGGCATCAGCCTCCAGGGTACTACACCAGTTCCTGGATGCCATGTCAGCACATGTCGATGATCATGTATATTTCCCCAATGCCCGTGAGGTATTGGCCAGCAATATGCGTCTCTTCCAGCAAATAGCGGAATACCCTGAGGTACTGGGTGCTATAGACTGCACGCACATACGCATCAAAGCACCAGCAGGTGAGCCGGGTAGGGCCTACATTAACCGCAAGGGCTTCCTCCATCAACTGCCAGGTCGTGTGTGATGCCCAGGGCATAATAATGAATGTGTGTGCTGGCTGCCCTGGGAGTTATCACGATTCCCACATCTGGCATTTGACGCAGCTGTACCAGACATTTGCCAATGGGGACATCCCACACGGACACCTAGTGGGGGATGCAGGTTATGCACTGGAGCCGTGGCTGATGACACCCATCAGAAACGCACACACACCTGAACAGGAACGCCATAATGAGGCACACGCACAAACACGTAATGTGATAGAGCGTGTGTTTGGGCTGCTCAAGTCACGGTTCCAGTGTCTGGACACATCTGGTGGAGCCTTGCAGTACACACCAACTACATGTACCCAAATCATCATGGTATGTGCTATGCTACATAATATGATCTTGCGAAAACAGCTGCAGCAGGACCAGCATAGGGCCGGGCCAAACAGCCCCCCACCATTGCCAAGGCCATCACAGACAGAGCGTGACTCGGAGGAGGAACAACCTGAGCCTGCCCCAGTAGGCAGAAGGAGGCGTGCCCAGTATGCCCTGGCCTTGGCAAAGAGGCAACGCATAGCACATACACTGGCACAGTAGGAACCCTGGGAATGATACCCCTCTCTGACTCACTTATATAGTAACAGGGATGCCTAACATGACACAACCTGCTCTCAAACATGTACAGGGAGTGTAGTATGTGCATCCGACAGAGGCAGCCCTGCAGCACCACCTGAGGCATGATTGCCATGTGTCAAGCAATGTAACATCATCTAGTATATGCAAACATGAAGACCCTGCCTAACATCTCACCCTCACCAAGCATGATGCCACACTATGTAGACAAGAAGATCAAGTACAATAATCGGCTGAAGTAATGCAGTCAGTCAAAGGGGAGCCAATGTGTCACAGGCTGGGAAGATATGCGGAGTCTGACATGATGCACCACCTGCTAGGGGTGGCATGCACCTAGCATGCCATGCCCCATGGATACTGGCAAAGGCTGTCAGTACCCACAACATGCCCTGAATAGGTAAGTCGCAAAACACACACCCAACCTCATAGGTTCTACAAGGGATAGGAACCTAGATGTAACACTAGCCCATGACAGATGTACAAACAGCAAGATGTGTGCAGTGTAAATGCACACAGTAAGGAGAATGTAGATACCAGTCCTGTAATAGAGAACTGGGCAAGGCTCACAGCAGCACCCTAGCACTACCAGGTCACACCTCATACTGTGCTGTACAGCCGCAAAACATGGAACAAGCTACAAAAGGTGGGTGACTAGCAAGAAATGGCAAGGATAACCACACCCCCATGTTGGTACCACAACAAGAAGCAGCATGGAATAGCCATGGTCAAATACCAATGGCTAAAACTGCCTCGCAGTAGATAGCCTGCTGCAGACCACTGTCCTAATACCAGGAACATCACCTGGCCTATGTCGGAATACATGAATATATCAAGCCCCCCAAACCACATTATATTGCTCAACTGAAAATACCCAGACAAACACCAGTAGCATCGTACTAGCACCAACACAGTAGGGGAAAGTTACCCAGATGCCATAAACCAAACTGCCCAGGAACAATGTACTACCCCCACAAGAGGGTAAGCATACTGGATGTGATAATCAGCAACATGTGTACTGGATGGCAAGATGAGAAGTGTACCCCTCACTGGTAAGACAAGACCATAGAGTAAGCACACTGGAAATACACACCCGACCCCAGTCCCTGGCCAGAATACCACAGTGCAAAACATGTGTAAAGTATAGGTTGCAGCCCACAAAACCGATGTTGAATCCAGAAAAGGCCCTGTGCAAGTGCAGAACATGGGACACACCACAGAACATGTTATACAGGCATTCCATGAACACAGCCAGGAATGCTTGGAGTATGCAATCACAAATAACAACAACACACAATGCCATACACGCAGACATCTGGCATGCTGGGCTCCAGCCATTACCAAACCATGCAAGAGAATGAGGAAGATACCACATGATAGAGCAAACATAAAAAGGGAAGTAATCACTGACCAGTAGTATGGCAACAACATATGTCCACACATACAATCCACTAAGTCCAGCCACAACAAGTATAACCTATGAATCCAGAGGCAATGTGACGCCTGTCCCAAGTACACAGACAACCACAACACCCCCGAATAAATACAAACATATGTGATAGATGCATCCATGTATCCAAAGCAGAGGTTGAGCTCCAACAAGCCAGTACTGTCAACACTAGTCAGGAGGAGAAGGTAACCACATACACCACGAACCCAGTCCCACATAGACCTACCACAACTGTAAACCAAACACATAAACACAGACAAATATGCCTGGAGGCCTCAATTACAAACACACCACACCAACAGACACCTCCAAAGTAGATCACAAGCAACCACAACCTTCAAACATAGCACATGCAACGAATAGTACGCAAAGCTGGTGTGCCAAACAGTCACAGGCCCGAAGGAGAAACAAATGCCTGATACAGTCGTAATAGGTGTCTGTATAGGCAGAAACACAGCTGTCCCACTCACCACACTGAACAAGAGAAAGGGTAGAGTAAGCTGCTTGTAGGTAGCCACAAAATGCCACGTAACACAAGTACGCAGGTCACCCCAAAGCAAGCAGGAATATGATGCACTTAATGTCCATGCTGGGGTGAATTACCTGAGATGTACCACCCTGGTCACCAACAAATGAGACATGTATGGTCCCTCTGAGTATGTACCCCAGGGCGGGATGACACTGGCTGTGTGCAGCATCCAACCCTCACCAAGAATGATGCCACAGTACAAACACAGAATGCTCATGTTTAACAGCTGGCACAGTTACAGCTGTCAGTCCAAGAGGGTGTAATGTGTGTCTGCTGGAGATGTCAAGCATGACAAGCCATGCTGCTGTTCCAGGGATGGCTTGCACCTGTTACCCCTGGGCATCTGGATACTGGATAAGGCCTTTGCCGCCTCCATAGAGCCGTATGTAGGCAAGGCCAAAACGACTACCCACCACCCTAGAAAACATAAGTGGTAGGAAACATAAGGGTAATGCTGCCCAATGCCAGATGTGTAAACTGCAATATGCATGCCCCTGAGGCACTTCCCATTATGGAGAACATTGATGTCTGTCCAGTGACAGAAGCCTGCTGCAGGCCTAGTGATACCACACCAGCACTACTAGGTTATACCACATACCATGTGTTATGGCCCCAACACCTGCACCAAGACATCAAAGGAGGGGAGTATCCATATGCAGCACAGACACCCATATAGCCAGGTAACTGACAATGCACAAAGCAGCGGACACCACCCATGTGCACATAACTGTAGTCAAAACTGCTGTACAGTCTGTAGCATGCGACAGACCACACTCTCACACACAAGAACCCCAGCCAGACATCCGAAGACACTGGACAGTATGGATGTCCCACCAAATACCAGACAAGGTACACAAAGTACCACATAGGTGTCAAACCATTATGTATGCAAGGAGTCATCAGGGACCTAGGGACACAGGTCGACATTAATCTGTCATGTGACAGCCACAATGCCAATGTGGCTATGAAGACTGTTGATACTGGACACCGTATCATGAAAGGATTCACACCAACATCAACAGGGGTCACTGTGCCGCTGTACTGTCCCCTTATCAGACCCACAATCTAGTACAATGACTCATATGGGATGTACCATACGTGACACCTGCAGCGGTTTGGAAGACCTCATAGTTACCCCACCAACAGGATAAAGGGTGCGAAATATATGTCATATGCTGCCTGGCTGTAGACACCCCAGCTGACTGCAGCCACACACTGCCTACACAGAGGCATTGTATGTCCGTTGTACCAGGCCATGTCCAACACAGGAGTAATGGACATGCTACACCACAGGAAATCAAAGCCATTGGAGCTGTGAGAGTCACAGATGTCAACCTCAACACATAATGAAATAAGATGTGCTGGAGGGACAGATACATAACCCATAGGCCCCCACACCCAGAAACAGGATCCCAATCCATGGTAGGCAGAGCCCCTCACTGACACCCCTCAACAGGAATATTGCCAAGTGGATGGATGACCGTACATGTATACTGGGGTCCCCACTGTGTCACGACCAGACAGAGGCACAGTGAAGAACCTCATAAATGGCCATAATTAAACATACCAGAGCTCGGCGAAAGACACACACACTCTAGCTAGGCTTACCAATGGCCTAGGGTGTCTAGCCTACTATGAACCCATGAACCTATGAAGATACAACACGTACAGGACACTAAGGATAATCACAAGGCTTACCCAACTGATGGTAGGAACCATGTTGGGCATCCACAGATATGCCTCTTATCACACAGATATTCCAAACAACATACCAAACACACACACATATTGCTAACATACAACCTGTCAGGTGCAGTGCAAACCCCCCCCCACCCCCGAGTGCAAAATACCTATCCCAGCAGATGGTCCCCTGACATTGCAGATGCTGAGGTAACAGCCATCATCTGCAAAGCAGAACACACAGCAGCAAAGGTATGTGACGGTGTCCTGTGCTGAGGCCAACATGGACCCCAAGAGTAATGGAATGCAAAATCACACTACTGGCCAATGTCAGCCTTACCACAGGGTATGTACCCAAAGAGCAGTGTACAACAACAGTGGTCCATCACAACAAAGGGGTTGCCTGAATGGATACTCCAAACTAACACCCCAGGATCCTGACAAGCTTGTTCTGTACAGCTATGGAAAGGATCAGTATGTACCGCAGACAGAAGGCTAATGTGGACCTACTGATACCGGACCCAACACACTGTGGCTGTTGTAACTGCAGAACCGGCCCCTAAACATGTCTGACCCATTTGAAGCAGTCATTAAGGTCAGTGATGAGGGCTATGTGGTCCACACAGCGTAGCTGGACCGTGCACATGCTTCTAGACCATACCGTACGTGTTCAGTATGGATATGTTCACCAGCTTAAATATACACCCCTATGTCAGTAGAGGGGTTGCAAAGCAGACCAAGGACAGAACTGACATGGTCAGACATGCTGCATCCATGCCAGACTACAAAGCGGATATGAGTGGCATCCCACAAGGCCTGGTCTTGTCCCCCCCCACCCCCGTTCTGTATACATGTCCCATAGGTATAGGCCAACATGGAAGGACTGTGACTGAGCATGTATGCAGAGGAGTACAAACAGCCCACCATATCCAACCCCCAGCTGACACAAGAAACCCACAAAAGGGCCACCCACAAACAAACAACTGTAGCCATAGCCAAGTCAGCAAGCTAATCGCAGAAATGTGTATAGACAACCACTGTGGATATACAGTAAGTGCCCACAAAATACCACGCAGGTGTTAACCCATGAGGCACCTAACATGTAATGTGAGACCTGGGTACAAAAGGTGATAAATAACCTGCACTGGACAAACATGTGTCTGTAGTGTTCGCAGAAACATGTACCATATACCCACCCAAACATGAAGGCTGGCAGATGTAGATAAGGGGAAACCACTCTGGCTCTGCAGCCATCCTCCATCAGCATCACAGCTGACTACAATAGCCCTTGTGGGATATACCACAGCAGACACCTCCAACGACTGTAAAGTCCACAACAGTACCCCACCAGGGGTAGCAAAGAGCCTGAACAGATGCCATGTGTTGCCTGAGTAAACAAACTGCAGCCCCACACACGCCCATCCTTCCCGGCTACAGGAAAGCTGTGCCTGATGTATGATGCCATGTCCAACCTGGAATGAATGAACATGTTGCACCTTGTACAATCTGAATGGCAGTGAGCTATGCACATGAGAGACCTGAACCCCAGCACTGACATACATAGGACAAGCTGTACAGAATGATCCATAACACAGAAGGCACCCCACACTGCAGTAAACTCCTGATACAGGGCAGCCAGAGTGCCACATATCGACACCCCTCAAGAGGCATCCTGATGAGTGTATGGGAGATGGTAGGCTACCCTGGGTATCACTGTTATGTCAGAGGTAGACAGAGGCACAGTATACCAACCATGACATATGTAATGGCAAACCCCAGTTACAATGTGTGTCAAAGGACAAACACACCCTGTGACTACCATCAGCAATGGCCTACAGAACATCGCTAGTGTTTGCCAATGCCCACCCATGTTGTGGAATACACTAGCAATGTTGGACGAGCCTGGTGTAGGTAGTCCATATCTGAACATATTGCAACATGGTCATATGTGCACAACTGGCCCCTACACAGTCTGTCGTGCTCACTATGAAGATGTCAAGCAGTGATAGGACTAAAGCCCAGGATACTGTCCACTACAGTGAAATACTGAACCAGTACACTATACGGTACTACAGTGTTAGGTCATTATGAAAGTATGTTGAGAACTGTCTGCAAAGTATCCCATGCAATTCCTACAGGCACAGTATAATCCCTGTTGTGGCAGACACGAAGCAGTTGGCCAGTTAGTACACAACATGACACCCAGCACACAATCATAAACGTGTGATAATGATGAAGGTCACACACACCCAAATATGTGTTGGACTTCAGAGTACAACATATGGAAAGCTCACACTGGGCATGCTCGCACACTTTGATAAATGAGGCATATGTCAGACAACATGATATGGAAAGGCTGAACTGGGCATGCTCACACACTTAGGCCATATCTCTGTGTAGCAGTTGGCCACACATATCTGGTATTTGTATGTGTCAGTCCAGGAACCAACCACAACACAGCAATAAGCCCAGTGCACACAGTAAATGACAACAGAGACATAAGTGATATAGTGGATCGCCGTCATATGCAAACATCTGCCACAGATACACAAGTTGGTCATAGGAACAGGGAATGCTATGGCAATAAAGACCTGCAAACAGTAGAACAGCACAACAAATATTGTGCATCCGACAATTGAACATATGGGTGTAGAGGTCAATACTAGGCTTCTTGCCCCAGGGAATGGCAGCTCAGCCAGAGTGTGCTTGGCATCTGCATCCCCAGGATAGTAGGCTACCATGCCACTGTACAGTATGTCACAGAAGGCGACATGTGAGGCTAGTGAGCTGTGCCTCTGTCAAGCAGGGGCACCGTGGAGGTCTCAGGGATTGAATGTGCTAAGCCACAGCCATGTTGTCGGTGTGTGCTGTGAGAGGGTTGCTGAGGATCTCTGACAGTAGGTGTCCGTCAATAACAGACTGAGGGAGCCCTACCTGCATTCTCTGGCCGGTTCCTCTGTCAACTTTGTGTTGTAATGAGTATGTGTGAATGAAGTGGGATGCTGGAACCGCCCACAGATGTCCTCCTCTGTGGGCTACAGCTCTGCAATGTAGTAGGTCGCTCTGTCTGTAGAACGGCATATATGGCTGGTGTACAGCTGACAGGTGTCTTGTTGTGGAGCAGTCATGGGTATATGTGGGATAGCATGACCAATGCAAACTGTACACATGCTCATAGGATGCAAGTGTCAAGGATTATGCTGAGTGGCCAGTATAGTCCTCCAGCATGGGTCCTCTGAAGTCATCCACCCCAGTCTACACAAGTGTAGAGTCTGCTTGTGCTAAACACAGTTTGTGTGCAGTGACAACCTTGCCTGGGGGTGGAGATGAGATATGGATGTCCAGGGAAAGGTGGACATGGGCAGGTATCAACAATGGTGGTCTACCTCTGGTGTGGAACAGTGAGTACCCACGTTGCAGATGGACAGGTGCAATATGTATTAACCCATGTGGCTGTGGTGTGTGGTTCTGCTATAGCACATGGACCCACAAATTGTAGTGGCGGTAGGGTAAAGTGGTAGAGGCCTGAGTAGTTCTCACACACAATATGCCTGTACCCGATGTTAACAACTGGAATGATGTATGTGAATACCTGCATATCCTGGCACTGTTCCCAGGGAAGCTAAGTGTGTTTCCTGGATGTGGGTGTGGTGTGCTGGACTGGTTGTGTTGTGTGTTACAGGTCCTGTGGTCCCAAAGCATGGTATAGAACATAACCTGCCAGTGCGATGTGCACATCTGACCCTGATGTAGGTGGCTGCAAATGCATATACATGCTATCCCCCACCTGACAGGTAGTACGACATCTACAAACCTCTGTGGAAATGAAGATGTCAGCACCCTAGAAATACTACAGGTGCAGAACAGATGCCCAGTAATTCGGATAGTGCACTCTGCTAATGCGTCGCCCCCAAGTGTCATAATATAGTTAGGTAGGGGTTCGAATCCTGCAAATGCTCAGTGTGTGTGTATGTGTGTGGGTGAGTGGGGTTTGTGTGTGAAAGGCTGTGAGAGGGAAATGTTCCTTTTGGCAACTGGGAGAACACACTACAGGATGCACACCCCCCTTTCTAAACACAGATGATGTCAGCACCCTATAAGTACAGCAGGAGAAGGGAAGCCTCCCAGTAATGCGAATAGCACGCTCTGCTAATGCATCCGTCTCAAGTGTCATAACATAGTTAGGTAGTGGTTTGAATCCTGCAAATGGCAAGTGTGTGTGTTTGGATGAGGGGGTTATTGTGTGTGTGCGAATATGTATGAGGGATGTGCCCCTTTTGGCAACTGGGAGAACACACTACAGGATGCACACTCCCCTTTCTAAACACAGATGATGTCAGCACCCTATAAGTACAGCAGGAGAAGGGAAGCCTCCCAGTAATGCGAATAGCGTGCTCTGCTAATGCGTTTCCCCTGCGTATCGTAATGTAATTAGGTAGGAGTTTGAAACCTGTAAATGACATGTGTGTGTGCATTTCCGTATGAAAAACATGTTAGTTTTGGCAATCAGGTGATCACACTACCTAATGCACATTACCCTTTCAAAGTACTGATGTTGTCAGCACCCTATAAGTATAGCCAGAGATGAGGAACTATCTAGTAAACTGAACAGTGCGCTTTGCTAATGCGTCCCTCTCACGTGTCATGACTTAGGTAGGTAGGGGAATGAATCCTGCAAATGGCAAGTGTGCATGTGTGTGGGGGTAGTAGGGTGTGTGTAAATGCAAGTGTGAGGGAACAGATCCTTTTGGCAAATACTACAATACACCAGATGCTGCATACTCCACCAGTAAACACAGGGGATGTCACCACACTATCAGCACAGCCAAACAGGGCTAGTTGGCTAGTAATGCCAATAGTGTGCGCTGCTACTGTGTCTATTACCATCGCCAGAGTACAGATAGGCATGTTTTGGTAACCCACAACTGTCACGTGTGGTTGTGTCACACAGTATGACCTTGTGCGGTGTTTGTACATAACAATGCATGCCATTGCCTAACCCAGCAATGGCATTGCACACATGATGTATGTGTGTGACACATACACATAAATACCTGTGACCTGCAGTAGTTACCATGTCTGACACATGCTTTGTGTGGATAAATGGTATTAGCAATGTATACCAATATGACTGTGTCTTACTGTGCAGGGTCCGCACGTGGTATGTCCCTATACAGTGTGGGTGTCTATGGTGAAAGACCTACAGCAGGGGATACACATCTGGTCTGGGCCATATAGTGTACATGTAGTCAATGTACAGGTGCTGCATGTTCCCACCTGTTGTGGTAGTGGTAACATGTCATTCCACTGCAATTCGGTGACCACATGCTGTGAACTCTTCAACTAGAGTGTTGTAGCTACAGTAATGCTCACACACAATGTTCAGCTGGATGCAGTATGGCCTTATAAACACAGTTCATGGGACTGTCATATTGCCGGTGTTGTTATGGAGGATAGGTGGTCTTCCTGTGTATGTGAGGGTTGTGTGTGCTATGCTATGAACCAGATGGCAGTCCGACACACTGTCAGCTGCACATGAGTAGGCCCTGATGGTTTGTGCTGTGCCAACAACCTGGAGGTGTGTGTATCTGTGTTAACTTGGGATACCACCCCCCTATCCATGTGTGTTACATGTGTAGGGGATGACAGGCATGGTATGGGGCATAACCTGTCAGTGATGGGTAACACCTGTGAGCCATGAATCATGCATCCGGTACTGCACAGACATTGCAGTTCACCGTGCTGAGGGCAGTGTCTGGTGCATGCATCCTCCGTGTACACTGCTGTTGTTGTGTAGCAGCACTGTTAGTGTCCTAACCTGTGTGATACCCATGGAGGTCGCTATGTAAACCATGTCCTGCAGCATAAGGCAGTATGTGTGTACCAAGGAGCCTTGCCAGTATACATCGGGCCATGTGTGTCACGTGCAAGATGACCCGTGAACATCAATGTGGCTTCCTAGCATGTAAGCACACGTTGACAGCCAGTGGATACCCTATGAATGACAGTGGAGACTGAGCATAATGTAGACATACAACAGCCTTCCCACATATAGTGGTAGAATACCTGGGGAGGGTATGTTGGCAACCAACATCAGGCTCATACTGGCCTGTGCCACATGCTGAGAGATCCATTCTATGTTCCCTATCATGTAGTCCAGGGAGGTATGTCCCAGGCAGCCACACTGGCATGGTCAATGAGTGAGTCATATCTGTCCATGCCTCTGTCTGACCTGTATGCATGTGTGCTGTGGTGGACCATAGTGCCCCTGAGTCATATCACTGTGACCTTCACCAGATACAGCCTGTTGAGCAGGACCCCAGTGCAGCACACATGACAGGTACCTGACACGCCTGTAGCAGGTGTGTTCTGTAGTTCTACAGGCTGAGGGCGAGTGGCACAGGGGATGCGTGCCATGTGTGGCATGTGCTCTGTTCCGACGGAACATATGCCTGTGTGCCAGCTGCGGAGGTGTGTGATGCCCAGGCAGGCTGCTAGTCTGAGTCCCCACGTATGCCCCAGTGTGTTCAGCATGCTGTCAGTGTGTGTCAATGTCTGACTGGTATTGTCGTCACTGTAATATCTTGTATTGATTTATTTATTTATCCTACATTTGTTGACTGGGATAGCCCAACTGGATGCATGTCCATTTCCAGGGAGGCCCGTGGAGACAATCTACGAGGGTAGCAGATACAGCATTACAGAATACTAGCATTACATAGTACAAACAGATTATTTACAGAGATTACATAAGTAAGCAAGTCAAACATGTTCCACAGGTTAATGTTAGACCTGAGCACAAGCCAGGATTAAATTGAAATTACACAGTACAGTGGTTCACAGAAGTTACACATTCGAGTTAGCCAGGCTTGATACATTGACATAGCCAGTTACGTGACAAATGTTGTTTGAGTCTACTGTTAAATGACCTAAGGTGGACATTAGGGTAATATCAGCTGGAAGTGAGTTCCAGGATCTACTTACAGGGTTTGCAAAGAGAGAATCACCAGCTGTGTTATTAAACTCGCTAGTTTGAAGTAGTACATTGTTAGAGGATCGAAGCGGTCTAGGATTGTTATAGGGGGTGATTATAATTTAAGTGCAGGAGTATTGTCTGGATTATAGAGGATTTTATAGGCCATAATCAGTTGGTTATACTGTATTAGGCTGGGTATTGCAAGCCAACCAAGCTGATTTAGATTGATGCAATGATGTGTCCTAAAAGGCGAGCCAGTGGCAAACCTGGCAATGTGGTTGTAGCAAATCGAGTGCTTGTTAAGGACAGTCTTGTTCATATGTGAGAGTAGAGGGATGCATACAGAAGGGCTGAAACAAGGTGTGAGCGAGCTATGGCACCTTTAGCTGGAGGGGCTAGGAAGGCTTTAATTCTGTAAAGTGACCCTAGCTTTCTATTGATGGCTTTGCTAATCTGGTTAACATGTATGTCACATATGAGATTATTGTCTATGATGACACCTAATAGTTTCGGAGATGGGTCAGGGGAGATTATTGTGCCATCAGTTGATGTTATGGTAACGGTGAACGTGGTAGACCTACGTGTTGGTGGAATAACAGCAGTTTAGTTTGATTGGGATTTAGGATCAGACGATGTTCAGAAAGCCAGTTTGCTATTGTATTAAAGGTGGTCTGGGTAGCTGACCATAACTCTACTGGAGATGTGGCTGAGCAGATCAGAGTAGAGTATGCAGCATATTGGATACAGCTGACTTTTGGGATGGCAGTATAACGGTCGTTAATGACGATGGAGGACAGCAAGGGCCCTAGGATAGAGCCTTGTGGTACTCTGAGGGTGTTAGGTAGAAGGTTAGAGGGTTTGTTCTGCCAGAGGCCGGCCTGCTGTTGACCATGCAGGTAGGATTGACACCATTGGAAGGCTCCAGTATCTAGACAGTCTGTGCAGGGTGTGGAGTCCAAGTTGGTGATCAACCATATCGTATGCCTTTGAGTTATCCAAAAAGAGGGCTGTGGATATATAATTAATGTTGCAAGTATGGCTTATGGTGTTAGTAAAGGCTAGGAGGCCAGATGTAGTGTTGTGATGAGGACGTAAGCCATGCTGAGTGTCTGCCATAATGCGAGTTTGGATTAGGTGGTGCATGACTTGTCTATGATGAAAGTTTCCATAATCTCTGCAAGTGGAGAGAGTATAGCTATTGGCCTATAAGTGGAGACTTCAGTAGAGCTGCCTCCTGTGTGAAGTGGGATTACATATGACATTTTCCAGATGGTGGGAAAGTTAGATTCTAACATAGTACCTTTGATTACCTTTGAGATGGGGTAAGCAATAGCATCATCTGGTTTTGATAGGTACTCGGCAGGGAGTTGATCAGCAGACAGTGTAGTGGGTTTCACTGTTACAACCAAGGTACGGAGAAGTGAAGTGGTGACTGGTTGGCAGCTGGACGCAAGTAGTTTTCTAGGGGTGCTGCTTTCAGGACCAGGGGAGCTAGGAGGTAGATGGCTAGCTAGGGCCTGCAATGTCTCAGTAAAGGACTGGTCAAAGCTATCAGGAACATCTTCAGGGGTATTATCAATAGTAGCAGCAGGGATTGGGTTTGACGTTTGTCCTGGACGTAGTATATATGACATGCCACCTGACAGGGTATGGCATTACTGGGTTCAGAGAGACCAGTCCCCAGATTGGCTGTGTGGTGGCATCCCACACATGTGTTGTACATTCCTGGCCAAGGGTGATGGCTGACTGCATACATGTGGCAGCTGTGACAATGACACATGACTCACATAAACCACGACTGGACCATAGAGGCGATTCACAGGTTACCTTTGCACATGCCACCCTAGTAGTGTGATTGCCATGGTGAGTACCAACACATAGGGCCAATGGGGAACAACATACTGAAGGTGTGTATGTGTGGGTGGACTGCCTCTGTTTCATAGCACTGACATATATGACTGCACACGTGGGTAAATGCCAGGTAAGACGTGTGCAATGTGTCAAAGGCAACGTGCATGCGTACAGGACAGACAGTGATGTTCTGTCATGTGTAAGGTTGACATACATATGGTACGCTATGCAGATGTCACTAGCAGTCTACAGAAGCACTGTAACTCTGCATTGCAGGTGTAAGCAGTGTTCCAGGGGACCCCAGGTGAACATGCATGCAAACAAAGCTACAGTACACAGGGCTGGAAGTACTGCATTATACAACAAAGAAGGGGTAACAATAACAGTAAGTAACAATGCAAATATGTAGGCACTATCAACATGTACCCAGGAATACGCAGCACAGATGCCCATGGTAGAACCGATATTATGTCATACTTATTTGTGATCTGGACAACATTGGTACTGCACACATATCTAGATGCGAACATACACATGGCATAGTCGTTGTGGGCATCTTGACACCATTACTGTACATGTCCACCATTGCATATCACTACTTGCGTTAGCTTTCCCCCTGTGCTACCCATGTATGCGGCTATCTGTTGACAACCTTACCACCGGCATGCAATTATGTGCAGCTGTTATACTTTGGTATGTACTATGGGTGCAGATAACAATTCAGGACATTCATACAGTTACTACAGCAGGCATGCTGGGGTACACACACAGTCATAGCAGCACACTGTACTGTTACCAACATGATACTACTAATACACGTCTATGTAGTCACCCTGTGCATCAGCAACGTGTTTACCTGTTCCCGCAATGATGTTGGAGATTGCAGGAGGTGGCACAGTGTCATCATATGCACAGGGTGTGGATTAGGTATGCCTGAGTAAGCCACTGATACCACCAATTGACATGTGTGTGTATGTGTGTTGGTGAGGGGCAGCAGTACAGGGTGGGGCAGTGTTGGTGCAGTGTGTGCGTGTATGTGGTTGCCCTAAGTGTTAACATTTAGCATGTGTGTATGCACGCACACAGTTCCACCTCATGGCTGCCATATACAGGGGTTTGTGGACAGCCACAGACTGCACCTGGCAGGCCATACAGATCAGTGTCTGTGTGCACGGACACGGTACCTGTGCCTGGCAGGGGTGCTATGGACCGTATCCAGTACAAAGCCTGACTGGGTACTGTCATCAGAAGCGGAGGTGTGTTGACTGGACACATGTCCCTGTTGGGACTGTCCAGAGCCACGTGCACGTGGTCTCCTGGGGCGTTCCGATGATAGCACAGACCCAGCATTGCTGGGGCTGCTGCTGGCACTATGGGGGCATGCGCGAGCCTGTTGCCGTCCACGCCGACTGCCAGCTGCTGCCGCTGCCGGCATACGGCCACGTCGATGCCGCAGACGCCCACCATTGCCCTGGCTCATGGACATCTGGTTGTGGAACTGCTGTAATATGTCCCCACAATGTCTGTCTATGACATCGGTGAAGTTACGGATAGCATCCGCAATGTCACGCATACTGTCTGTCATGGCTGTGCAACATGCTCTGAGCTCCCTCATACCCTGCCTGGTGTACCTTTCCATACGTGACTGAGCCTGCATGACAGTCCGAAACATAGCTGAGGTTGACAGACCTCTTTGGGCACGTCGGCCAGAGGCAGTATGCCCACGGATGCTCCCACGAGAACCCATGGGCAACTGTCTGTGTGGTACCATCAGAGGACCCTGCCCATGGCTGCTGTGTGGGGACGCATGTGCCACAGGTACCACATTACCCTGGTCTATGCCCGCTGTATCCTGTCCATCACCTAGGGACAATGGTGACAAAGGATGTATAGGCAGGATGACTGTGCAATGATGGGGTTGACAGCTGTGTACTGTCAATTGGCTGACCAATGGCAGACCCTGACACACCTTCCTGTACCATTACACATATATCATCATTACCAGTAGCCGTGGCACAGGATTCAGGTTCCCTGCTGCAGGTCACCAGAGCAGCCCCAGAACCTGTGGGATGAAGACAGGAAACACAGTTTACAGTCTCCAGACATTGTTACCAGTGATGCACTTATACACACATGCACACATGGACACATGCACACAGGCACACATGCACACAGGCACACATGCACACATGCACACGTGGACAAATGCACATGTGGACACATGCACACATGCACAGATGCACACATGCACACATGCACACGTGGACACAGGCACACATGCACACATGCACACGTGGACACAGGCACACATGCACACATGCACACGTGGACACAGGCACACCTGCACACATGCACACGTGGACACAGGCACACCTGCACACATGCACACATGGGCACAGACACACCTGCACACATGCACACATGCACACCCTGCAGTATACACACAGAGCACTACTGAGTTACACTACTGTTACTAAGCATTATCAGGACTATTATAGGTTATGTTAAACACACTCACCAGCATGGATGGCCTGTCTCTGTAACCCTGGAGGGACCTGCAGAAATGATGAGATTAATGTCAGTGGGCACATCTGTGCCATTGATATTGCATATGATACAGTGTACAGAACAGTCAGGTGTACATATGGCATATTACCTGCACGCTCCATGTCATGCTGCTGTGTGGAACCAGCCTCCATCATAATGCAGGTGTACTGCTGTTGGTGTTCCGGGGCTGGAGCCACAACACTTAGGAGTAGCCCCTCCAGTCTGGTGAGGGGGGTGTGGCCACCCCACCTCCTGTGGCGACCTGTTGCCTGTGGCTATCTGTTGCACGCTGCCGGACACATCTGATTAAATCACTGCAGTGATGTCGTACCTGCTCATATGTCCTGTTATGCATGCCAATATCATTTACCCTATGGACAAGGTCTTGCCACAGTGTGGCCCTCTCCTGCTGATTCTGACTGGTGCGGGAAAACAGGATGTCATACTCCCGCACCAGGCTCTGGTGGATCTCCTCATCTTCCGCCACAGAGTAGGCGGGGTTACGCTGTCACGCCATCTCCCTGGAAGAGAACACAGACAGGATATCAGCAGACCATGTCAGCAATATATGGCACACATACTATACATGATACTCATGTGTAGTGATATACTACTACTCCCATATGTTGCATGTGTGTGTGTCGTGGTGGATACACAGGTACATGGCCAGATATCAGTGCTCAGCCAACACCTGTGCAACAATACCTGCCACATTCCACACAACGTAGTAGCATGCCCCATCGGTCAGCACACACTGACAGGTGCAATGCACAACCTCACTCTGGGGGTTCATCCCAAGGTACTGTATGTGGGACACCGTCCACTACTGTGATGTGGACAGATGTTACTCGGCCTGGATATACATATCCCACCACCACCACCAGCACAGTAGACTACTTTGATATGTATGTGGTTAGACAGTTATTCACTTGCTGGGACTGGGATGGTATCCATGCAGCACACTGGGCCAGTGGAAGCCACAAGCCACACTGCTGACCCCTTTGCAAATGCTTACCACAGACATGCTGCGGATTGCATGACACTTGCACACACATGTCTAACCCAGACCCTATGCACAAAGGTTAGGCATCCTGTCCGGTGGACCCCAGACAGAGGCAGATTGTATAACAATAGCAGGAGGCTACTGCAGGACAGAGCACATTCACATTAAGGGTAGGCATCTGTGGTCACCACTGGTACTATGCTACAGTCTGTCATAACAACAGCCACAGCCTACTCTGGGAGGGAAATGGACACAAACACTATGGATGACCACAAGGCCTTCTTCAGTTATGTTACACATATGGACCACATGCCTCAGATATGCTCTGTGTTAATCCACACCTACTTAACATTCACCAAACACACGCATATTGGCAACAATCCTGCAGACATATTCGGTGCACATATCCCCCCTCCTTCTCCCCCACCTTTGAGATATTTATCCCAGCTGGATGTAACCTCCCTATCATCGCACATGTCCAGGTGAGGGCCGCCCTCAGCAGAGGAGAACACACAGCATCACTGTGACCTCGTGGTCCCCCTGGATGTGTGCTACCAGCACTCTGAGAGGACATACCACCGCATGTAACACTGATAGTTTATCTTGGCCATGCTACAGGATATGTACCTGGACAGTGGCATACAGCAACAGTGGTCCCACAACACTAAGGGGCACCTCGACTGACCCTGGGAATTACCACATCATATGCATAATGGGCCTGGTCTGCTACGCTATGGGATTATGCAGTATGGGATGCATATGCAGTGACATCAGGTACCTGCAGACACTTGTTCCCAGCCAGTGTGCCTTTGGGATGGGCTGATCCTGACTTTTGGGCCTGGCTGACATTTCAAAGCAGTCACTACAGCCATTGCTGGGCCAACGCACAGACACATGCTGCCAGGATCCTGGCCTATGACTGCTTGACATGTGATGTATGGTCATCCCCTTTTGGTGGAACTACGTACACACAACATATCACATGGACATACCTATGGATACAGACCTATGACATATTTGGAGGGTTCACAGTATGCACACTTATTAACCTGCTACTTTGCATTACCTCTGTTTGTCGCAGCTGGTTGCGTTACCACAGCTTCTGCTTGCTGCTGCTACTGTCAGTGCTGACAGCTTCAGGTTACAGAGAGTCACAGTGTCTGGTGTTTTTTTTTTTTTTTGCTCTCTCTCTCTCTCTCTCTCTCTCTCTCTCTCTGTCTGCTTACAGACAATGCAATGAATGTATTGCATGTGGGGAGTGTTAGCACTGGATGCTTTTGTAGGTATCTGCATAGGTCCATGTGATGGCCTCTGCACCAATTGTAAGCCAGCATTTGCTAATTGCATACAGCCAGTTGTGTACTGATTGCAGTTCTCACTGTGATTTCAGGTCAGTGCTATAAAAGGGTATGTGTGATAGGCGTTGCCCTTTCAGATTGTGAGGGCGGGACCATGCTGGTATGCTGTGGACAGTGTTCTGTGACTGTAAAGGTTAGTATCTCTCTCATGCTTTAGGCTGTGTTGTATATTCACAATTCTCCATTCCTCTTTCATGTTCCCTGTAGCAAGTGTGTATGCACATTGACTCCTACAACTATATATATATATATATATATATATATATATATATATATATATATATATATATATATATATATATATATATATATGTACATATGCATACATATATCTATGTACTTTAACTGACCTTATTATCTACAGGCTGCCACCTAGCATGGCTGTTTCTTTTCACACACTACTATTATGGAAATCCAGTAGTTTTGACATTTATTTTAAATGACATGCTTTGTGTACTACACATCCTATATTCCCTTTACATTCATCCCTACTTTTACAGGTTATATTTATTTTAGCACAATGTTTTTGTATAAGAGCCATGGCTTAGTGGTAGGTTGTACAGACTAGTGTTTCCAAGATCCTGGGTTCGGGACTGACAGTGGGAGTTTATTTTTCTTTTGAGCTGAGTACAAGACCTGTCAATCACAGTGACTAAGGCACTTTTAAGCAGTTGTAACTGGGCTAGCGCTGGTTTGTGCGGAGCTCACGCATGCACACTGGCGGTTAGCTCTGCACACACCCGCGCTATTTTCTTTGAAAGAAAAGAAAATGGGGAGACAGGAAAGTGGTGAAAAAGGGGTCACAAAGAGGGTAAGACAGTAGGGAAACAAGCTTGGGATGTGCAGGAGGGATGTAGGTAAGGCCCATAGCTGCCCATTTCTTCATCAGCAACAGCTGTGCATATGTATGTAATTTGGTGTGACATTTGAAACCTTCCACCCCTGAAAGAGGTGTCAGGACAACAATAATACTTGTTGTACAGCCAATTGTAATTGATAGGTTCCATGTCCAGGGGACATGTGTGCGGAATGGGCAGCTATGTATGGGGCGTAATTTTTTTATGGGTACAGAGTGCCCTTTTTTTTTTTTTTCAGGTAAGAGTGGTATGTCAGGTGAAGGAAGTCGGTTCAGCTGGGGAGGTAGGTTGGGTAGGTAAACAGACAAGACAAACAAGACGCATACAGGGGTGGTGTATGACATGTGTGGGGGGGTTACACAATTGACGGGATGGAGGTTTGGATATCCAGAGCCCATGAGCCCACAGATGGCAACAGTGGAACTGATATCCCCACCCATAGGCAGTTGCCACTGTTCCTTCACTGCCCAGGACTGGGCTGTGCTGGGGCTGTGTAGGCGGGCAACAGGTATGCCCGTTAGTTGTGCCACCCGTGCCTCGAGCTGGCGTAGGGGCTCAAGGACAGAGTCCCGAATCTCCCTACGCACCACAGTCCAGACGCTATGGAGGGTGAGTGGTGGATCTCCTCCGGCCACACTTGCAGAGGGGCGAGCCCCATCCCCTGCAGCGCTTCCACCTGCAGGTGGCACAGGGCCACCGGAGGAGGGTCCGGACTCGGCACTAGTGCCAGGTGCACTCGCCAGCTGAGGTGGGAGAGGTGGGTCCGCTGGAACCCGCCTTCCCTGTCGTACTATGTTTTGCATTATGTCATGACAGTTTGGGTTAGTGACATATAATACCATTCACAATTAGTTGTAACAGCATGCATTAGTATTCCCATTAACCAAACACCCAGATATTCACACCATTGAACAGCGTGCATAACACATGCATAATTTGAACAGAAATACACAGTCCAACAACATGCAGGGTTAATTGATGGCAACAGGCCATCAGGTGTGGATGTATGAACAGGGCAGATGCATCAACGGACATGCAAATATATATGACCCAACAGGACAAACGTCCAGGGGTGTTAATTGTGATTGCACATACCATTTTCACGTGGAATGGGTTATATGTGGTTATAGGGTGGGGTAAAGAAAGTAATATTAACACCTTCGAATAGCAATACATATGCTGTACATTTCTAATAGCTACAGTTATATACACACTACTGTTCTAACTACAGTGTCCTATATGATAACTATTTCACCTTGCTGATAGGACTGTTACTGCAACATCAATATACATTTTAGTGTTCTTCATACACATTCATATCTAGCTTTGTCCAGCTACATCATCTTGCTACTTTTGCTTTATAGAGCTGTAGACAAGTGTGGATGTTTGGTATATCAGACAATCATCCTATCTGCGTATTTCAGACTGAGAGCAACATATCCAGATTTTGGGATACACATTCCACATGCAGCAACACTTTGAACAGATTTCGCTGTTTGGTTTTGAGTCTCACATGCATTTCATTCTGTCTTGACTGCAGTATACTTTATTCAGGGGTTATTACTACTGTATTGCTGGATTCATGACACTTTCTCACACTCTCTCACTTGCTTTCATTTTACTATTCAGGATGGTACTTCTAGGCTTTATTGACATGTTTTAACAGTAGTTATTACAATCCTTTCCAGCAGTCTCACTTCTGTCATGTTTCAGTATTTCCACAGGGATATATTTCACACATGTGATTTCATCATCTTCTGCAGCTATACTTTTCAGCCTGCTGCAGGTTGTGTACTATTTTCTTACAGACAGGGCATTTTTATTTCAGAATATATGTCGGACAGTTTCATGTTTAGTTTACACTTACAGGCTGGGAACTCTTGTAATCAAGCAATACTTGCATACACTTTCACACTGTTACTTGCAGATTTTATTCCTTACTGACTACACTGCACTCTTTTGCTGACTGTCATACTTTTATATTTCTTTACAGTTACTGGTCGTGGATTACTGACCTGCCTGGTGGCGCAACCGCACCAGCCTATCGCCATAGGCTCTGCGGTTCGCAGAATGGACACCTGCAGCTGTAATATAAATGAAGTAATATTGGAATACACATCTCCATAATATCAGCTAGTTTAATTTTTTACATACATAATTAAATGTTACTTACTCAGTAGTGGGGCGTTGGGTGTTTGCCGGGCCTCCTGGATCCAAAGGTTCAGTTGGTCCTGCTTGCATCTCTTCAGGTCCGCATGGTGGTGACGGACCTGCTCACCAGTCCTTGGAATCCCTGTGGCACTGGTGAGATCATGAGCCAACTGGTCCCACGCCTCAGCCCTGTATGCTCCCCAGAGGACCTGGCCCTGCATGAGTTTTGCCTCATGATTGTGGACTAGGAGCCAGGCCATGTACCTGGACTCCTCAACACCCCATCTCTGTGCTCGAAAGCGACTACCCTCACCTACTCCTGACATTCTGCCTGCAGGTCTGTTCTACAATCGTTTATGCTGTGTATTCCCGCCTATGGGGCTTATATAGTCAATTTTTCCCGCACATATCTGTGATTGGCCATTTTGGAATTGTATCAACTTCAGTAAACCTGCATTGTCATGCTGTAGTTTGTATTCATTCCTATATATTAGCTATTATTGCATTTCTAGGTACTGCTGTCATGGCTTAGTGGTTCTGTACCTTGACTATGGTGTATAGTATCTTGGGTTCGAACCTGGCCACTGCTTTTTCTTTTTCATGACTGTCTAGACATGCTGAGGGGTGTGTCTGTGTAAAGGCAGTTTTGATACGGCTTGCTCAACGTTGCCCGTCGGTTAGCTTGTTTGCGCGGTGCGCAGCTCCGCGCAAATGGGGTACGCTGGTTTAAGCCTCATTTGGCTATCGGCACGCATATTACGCTCAGCTCAGTTAGGGGCACATAGATTTAGCGTGTTAAACCACTGCTCAGCTACGGGCACTCATTTTGCACCAGTTAAACCACTGCTCATCTACGGGCACATGCACTCACCCTGTTAAACTGTTGCTCATCTATGGGCACATCTGGCATTTTTTATTCTTTTGTTACCTCACATTTCTTCAGTATAAATGGGCTATTTCATTACATTTTACATAAGTTGTGGTTTTATGTCTACATATTTGTCAGGGACTTGTTTCCTGCTTATTTTGCAAAAAAAAATTGGTGTTGTGGGGGCTCGAACCATGAATGCCTGCTCTGCAGCCAGCATCTCTACCACTACGCTATTGTTTCCTGGTTTATTTTGCATATTTAGTTCTTATCTGCTTTCCCACTGACTGCTAACTGTAGCTGCGCTACGGGCACGCCCGTGCAAACGAGCGCACTCACGGTTAAACATCTTTACAGTTTAAAAAAAAATTATAACATGTTCATTTATATTTATTTTATGTTCATAGTCTGTGGGGGCATGTGTTGTGTTCTGTTTATTCACATTTCCGTGGACTCTGTCGTGGGTGTTTCCTTTGGGTACTTTTCCTCTTCTGGGGGCGTGTCCGCTTACAGGGCTCGGCCTACGGACACGCCCCCTACTGTCTTACACGGACCGTGTTGGCCTTCAGTGTGATTCAGCATGCTCTCATTAATATGCAGAGCATGCTGACATCACTCCGTTTAACTGCAGCCTCCGTGTATGAGTTATAACTCTTACACGGAGGCTTTGTGAATCCTGCCCGTAGTTTTTCTGTGATATGGTGAGCTAATACTCAATTGTGTAGAATGATTTTGAAATAATTTCATGAGTTCTCTTCTGGCCATTGGATAAGTGTTAAGGGCTGGTTTTGGTACAGTAATTTAGGCGTATCAGTTGGCTACATATTGTTGTGAGCTATTATCCTTCTTCATTGATAATTTACTTTGTCCCTGCCTCCATGTGCCTCTGATGATGTACCTTCTCCCTTCTGTATCTTTATTCTTCTACCTCTGTATTTGCACAATGTTTGGCACCAGGCAACAAATGCAACTTAAGCTAAATGGAAGTACAATGCTTACAGCAATATATTTGAATTTGATTGCTTTCATCTGCATGACTTTGACTTTGTGGTGCTGTGCTAAGCTATGTTTAGTCAGTTTACTGAAAATTTAAACAAGATGAAGTGCTGGATGTAAGAATTGCAGTGCTCAAAAGGGTAAGTAAGAT
Organism: Protopterus annectens; assembly: GCF_019279795.1. Classification (NCBI taxonomy): domain Eukaryota; kingdom Metazoa; phylum Chordata; order Ceratodontiformes; family Protopteridae; genus Protopterus; species Protopterus annectens. Next base: position 525,157,329 of record NC_056729.1, read on the forward strand.
AATTACATACATTCATGTTTGCTGATATCTGTTGTCAACTCTTAAATTTCATAAATATGAATTTATATATATTGTGCTAAAATAACACTCAGATGTAAATTGATTATTTTCATGCTAAAATGTTTGGATAGATATAGATGACAACATGTTTCATGATGTTTTGTCTGAGTATGATTTCTGTACAAATTGGCTGACTCCTTTTCTTAGCACCTCACCTTATCTGCTCTTATCTGCCTGCAGCCTATTGTAAATGCTGTCATGTAAATGTCTTTGCATGGAAGTTGTCACAGAGCAACATAGAGTACTGATAACTACTATTGTAAGTTTAACGCACTTAAACAGTACAAGAAAAAAAAACAAAGAGGAGATAAAGGAATCATAGTTTTCTTTTTCATAGTTAGTATGTCTGTATTACTGTTGCCCAAAGATTATCATGAGTTTTGAATGATGTTAAATTAATTTATTTTCGTAAAGTAGCGTGTCTGCTCTGCAGTGTTTATGGTTGCACATTGTTACCAGCTTGGTTATACTATTCTTACTACATCCATCACTGTCGTTCTGCAGTACACAGTCCTATGTAAAACGTCTATGTTTGTCTTGCCAATACACATAGTGCATGTATGAGGCAATACAAGTACACAATCACCCCAATACAATGTTACAGAATTTTTAGATTGATAATCCACTGGTATACAACAGTTAATGTGTATGTCATCCCATTATGTAGAATATGTGAATCTCCCTCACAGTATCACAGTGTACATTAAGGACAGTATGTACATTGTATTATCATGGTATGTCATTACATGTGACAATCATAATGTTGTTACATCATCCTGTGCATACATACGCATTTTTTGCATGGGCTGGGATGCAGAGTACTATCTGTTCCAAGCATTAATTTTTACAAATATTCCAATATCCAATTTCATATACATATTGTGTGCCTTCCCCTGTGGCACTTGCAACTATTACATTGCTCTCTAGACTGTGTAAGCTAGACAGGTAGTAAGTTCATTACCTGGCATAGAAGACAGTGTGTGTGTGTGTGTGTGTGTGTGTGTGTGTATACGTCTCTATGTGCAACTGACAGTATCCCTTGAAAAGAGTACATCTGACTGTTCTCACAGCTCTCTTATCCACAATTTTACAGTAACATCTCTCTGAAGCATAGTGATGAGTTAAGCCTGACAAAATTGCAATCTATCCCACAGTAGTCAGATGTCTCCTTTAATGATTGCAACTAATACAGTGCTATCTAAATTGTTTAAGCTAGTTAGGTAGGAGGTTCAATATCAAGATTAGAAGAAGTGTGTGTGTGTGTGTGTGTGTGTGTGTGTGTGTGTGTGTGTGTGTGTGTGTGTGTGTGTGTGTGTGTGTGTGTGCACTTGTCTTTGTGTGCATGTGCAACTGTGTACCAATTCTCCTAATATATTTAACTGTTCCCACAGCTCCCCTATCCTTAATTTTACAGTAATATCCTCTTTGAAACACAAAGATGAGGTCAGCCTGACAAAACTGCAATCTCTTGCACAAGAGTTAAACTTTTCCTGTAGTGTTTATAAGTAATATGGTGATTTCTAGACTGTACAAACTATGTGAATAGTAGGTTGAATACCCAACATAGAAGACTTGTTTGTGTGTGAGACTGTGTGTATCCCTTGGTGATGTGTCAACTTCTCCTGAGAATAACACATTTAACTGTTCTCACAGCTCCCTCAGCCCTATTTTTACAGTAACATCCACTCTAAAACACACTGATGAGGTCAGTCTGACAAAAGTGTAGTCTCTCACATGTGAGTCAGACTTATCTTGTGGCACTTGCAACTAATACAATATTCTCTAGCTTGTGTAAGCTAGATAGGTAGGTAGGAGTCAATAGTAAATACCCATCATAAAGACTTGTATGTGTGTGTGACTGTATGTATCCAGAGGTGGTGTAACTGCTTGTCCTGAAATAAATATGTTTAACTTCTTTCACATCTCCTGCATCCTTCATTTTACAGAAGCATCCTCTCTGACACACAGTGATGAGGTTATAATGGCAAAAGTGCAATCTCTCCAATAACAGGCAGACCTCTCCTGTGGTGCTTATGACTAATGCAGTGTTGTCTAGATTATGTAGCCTAGGTAGGTAGCAGGTTCAGTACCCATCTTGCAAAACCTGCATATGTGTGTACATACTATTGTGTCCATTTCCCCTGTAAAAGATGTATTTAAATGTGTACACAGCTTCCTTATACCTGCTTTTATGGAAACATCCTGCATGAAACACACTAATGAGGTCATTGTGACAAAATTGCGATCTCAACCATGAGAGTCAGACCTCTCCTGCACAGTTTGCAACTAACACAGTTCTCCCTAGATTGTAGAACATCGATAATTAGGAGATTCAATAACCAACATGCTAGATAAGTGTGTGTCTGAGAGTGTGCGTGTGTGTGTGTGTGTCTGAGAGTGCGCGCGTGTGTGTGTGTGTGTGTGTGTGTGTGTGTGTGTGTGTGTGTGTGCACGTTTGCTTGCAGCTGGTGAGAATGTGTTCCTTCATCCTATATTCTAAATATGTTTTTTAAACTCAAAGATGACAACACCATCCCCTAAGGCTACCTTTCATACCTAAAACTTCATTGCTACACAAGGGTGCAGCTGTTTGTAATGTAATGATTACAATTTTCTATGCATTACATAAAAGAAACTCTACTTGTTTAGGCAATGCTTATGTCCACAAATCTATACTTTAATTCTTAAAGTAAGTGTTATTAGTTGACAGATAGCCAATTGATGTTTTTAGAGTAGAAGTGATGGAAATATTTCTTAAATGAGGTGGGGGAAGGACAATTCCATTCTTCATGTATCAGGTTTTTTTGTGTAGCATCAGTAAGAGCATAGGATTACAACATTGTATTGTCTGCCTACACTCCTGGTTCAAAACATTGCTTAAATCATTGATATGAAAGTGAACTGAAGCAATTTGAATGTCAGACATTTCCTGTGGTAGCTACATGTGTGACACTATCCTCAATATTGTGTAAATAACTAGGTGGGATGTTTGACTACAGCAGTGCTTAGCTTCTGCAAGTATGACTGCAAATGTAGTCAGGATTGTTTTATACAAATATGTAGTGCAACTTTTACAAACCCTGATTGGATGTACAACTTATTTTACCAGAAAATCTCATTGGCAATACAGTGGTGAAGTCATCCATTCATAGATGCTATATGTCTCAGTTGTATTCATTATTTTCCTGTGGAACTGGTTGCTGATAATGTGCTGTATATATGGTGTAAGTGGATAGGTAGGTGGTTTGATTCTATCACTGCTTCAATAGTGTGACAGTCATTACTCTCATAAACCATTGGCCACATCACAACCACCTTTATTATTTTTCAAATTATGGGATAGAATTACAGTGGCACTATGTGATACTAACAAATCCTAGTATCATCAAGGAAAATAAAATTTGTTCACATAATGATTACATACTGCTAACATACCAACATCATGCCATAATTGGAGTGTAAATTCGACTGTGTTGTGGGAATTTGTTAGTGTGCTTTACACTACACATGTAGTCTGCTGGAGTACAGTTGTGGGAGTGTCCTTCACCCTCATACTGTATACTATTCTACAACGACATGTATGATGTGCAGCTGTACAGTGTTATACTGCACTTTGGAGTCAGTTTAGCATAAACCTTTAACTTATAAACAGTGGTGATGTCATCCATTTAACCGTGCACTGTTGTGCCTCCACATAGTCATGTGGCATTTGTGATACAGGCAGTGATGTTAAGCTTGTGATCTTGGGTAGTTATGTGAAATCCATCCATTATTACTCAGAGTACACTGTGCCAGTGTTATTGTGGCTGTACATATCACTAACACTGTTGTCATTCACACTGGCTTTGTACACATATACTGATTTTGATCCTAAGAGCAATGTCAATTTGTCACATACCAATGCTTTTATTTAGCGAAATGATGACATTGGCTTCCATATTTCTTACATAACACATGTGGGAAGTGATATCATCTGGCATGGGAAAATGAGACAACATACTGTCTGTTGTTGATGTACTACAGCATTCACAAACACATAATATCCCTTGCAGATATTACACAATGTAATGCTTTCCTATATATGTCACACTTGTTGAAAAACAAAAAATGAAGAGTCTGAAGAAGTTTGCTTATAATAGTAAGCGAAAGTGCTAATAGAACGTGTGTGTCTCTGGAAATACTGTCATCTCATTTTTTGTTTTTCAACAGCTGGTGTGTCTTATTTTGTTTTTCCAATATGATACACTTGTATTAACAATTCTACAGTGGTACAGTCATCCTGGGAAATATCCATGGATTGCCTGTTGTCGGAGGCTCATGTGTTCAACATCCAATATCTTTACCTGTTAGAATTGTTGGGCCTTAAACTGTTATGCATGACTGACATGTACGACAATGATAATGTGTCCATTGACATTGTTACAGACCTCCACAGTCCCTTCCATCTCAGACACTGTTTACCACACATACAGATGATGTAATAATTTATCATAGGTGAATTGTAATACTAGTTCTAAAACTTTCACTCTGGTGCTTTTGGATCATCTGGATGTCATTAGTCAGTGGAGTCACATAAGCATCACTGTACCTACTTATTGTTATTTATCTTTATGTTGGACATGATTTATCATCACAGGTCGTGATGGCCTGGAATTGAAATGTTTATTCAGGGCATGTCATGCTGTGAGTCCTTCTGTGGCACATGTATTGGGTATTGGAATTTATAGCATACCTACACAGATATACTGGTTTTCACTTCTAAGATACTTTGTGTGTCCTACAAGATGGAAACAGCTTCCTTGTCAAAGACTCTGTCATATTGTAATGCTGATTGTAATGTGGACAGTAGGATGCTTGTGTCAGGCATGCTGACTAAATCTGATCATTCATATTATATGCATGCTTCTTGTATTGGTGCACACATACTTCCTGTGTTCATGTACACATGCTTCTTGTATTGATGCGCACATTCAGTTCAGTTATTTGTGACAATTGCAACTACGATCTGATGTGGCACAAGCAGTCATCAATACAGGGGTGTGGAGAGTCCCTTAAATAATAGGCAGGGGGTTGAATATAATAATATAGTAACATTCGTCTGTCAGACTACAGTGGCTTACACACACTCATGGGCCAGCTTTTTCATGCATTGTCATACCAGGTAGGCCATCAGTACACCTTATGTGGTATAATAAAACTGTTCACTCACCCATCAGGGGTGTTTTTACTTATGTGACTGATATTTGTATGTCTGTGGCTCCCATAGTTGGTATACATGTCTCTGATATCTGTTCTAGCATGTGTTCTGAAAGGACATGAAGCAAATGTTTCACGTCATTCATTGTTCACATATATTTCCTATTCACAAGATAATTGTGCTCTGTATTACATGTCATTCTCTAGAGATGTGTTTAATACTGCCATTGATCCCATTGCAATATAGAGCTTACTGGCAGATTTGTGATTCCATGAACATGTCAGACTGTATGGAATGCAGGATGACCATCAGAAGATGCGATTGGTCCTCTGTTACACTTTTTTTTGCATTGCCTCTGTTGAATTTCTATTCTGTTACTGTCCCCTGTGATTGTAATTGCATGTGAACATGACCACTGTTAGTATATTAGATAAGTTTGCAAATCAGCAGTGGCAAAACTGGACTCCTGACATGTCATCCGCTCAGTCTTGACATTGGTCACTTTTGTATGTTGTTTGCTATTAGATTGTCATGTATCATTTACACTAATATACAACACTTGCCTGTTTACTACCTGCTTGTAGGTGATGAACCCCTTTCATATTGGTGCCACTGTCATTTCTTTGCATAAACGTCCATTTCTGAGATAGCTAACATCAGAGATGTAAGGCCCTTTTTTCTTGTGTATACATGGTGAGATAGATTATACATCGGTGCTGTCAGCTTTCATAGGTCAACTCCCTATGTTTACATCCTTATAGGCTATGGCTGTATTCTATGCATTCATACCATAATGTATCTTCCATCTCTGCAAACTATTATCCCACATTAACCGTTTAATTAGCATGTATATCACATCTAAATTCCCCTTTGTTGCATTGCAGCTTTATCTTCCGAGCCACATCCTTTATCAGCATGCCTGTTATTATTTATGTGCATATCTGCAGGATTGGCATTCACTGTAATTGTCATTAATTTTTCAGGTCTTATGTTTGAAATGTTTCTTATATACTTTCATCACATTTGCCTGTGGGATATGACTACACTTTAAACATTTGCCCCCACACCATTATTACCATAATATAGCAAATTTTTATGTACCAATTCCCCCGTTCACTTCTCCTCATTCTGTGTTGTTTCCCTGCACTTGCCATTAATGTGTGCGGACTACAGCACATGTTTTTATCTGGGTTCTACCTATAAGTGATCTGCTTTCTTTATATTGTGCGCTGCTGCTTGCAAGTGCCTTTCCATGGCCAGCAATAATGTCTGCAGCCATGGAAAAGTGCTTACATCCATACCTACATCATTTAGGCACCACGCAGCACCTACACTATTGTTAATTAATCACAGAGAATGTCTCCAACACCCCCCCCCCATGCTGGCATTAAGGAGACATAGCCACAGAGCCGCTGGGTGCAGGCTCAGATACAACATTATCTGTATGCAAATGCATTTTATCCCCCAACTCCACTCCCACCAATAATCACCAATGCACACACATAATGCTAGAGCACCCAGTTTATTTGCATGACAATGAAACTGTAACCAGACAATAAATCATAACTAATTCCTATTCCATTCATTGAAAAAAAACAACCCTGGAGGCCTCAGTGTTATGGGCCATCCTTCATCATTTAACATGCTGGACTGCCCCACCAATTGGCTTGCCCATCCTCATGCCAAGTGGCATACCGATCGTACGCCTTTGGACAAGCATGACCATTCTACCAACACAGCATTGCATAGCAATCACTCATCCATAATGCACCATACTAAATGGGTCCAGGAAAGGAAGGAAGGTGTGAATGAAAATGGGGAAAGGCTGCATGCCAACTGCCAGCCAAGATGCAAAGGTCGCAGTCTGTCTGCATCCCTTCCTCCCCACTTTTATAGCTGTGAGTGCTGATTATCACAGGCCATAAAACCTTAAAATGTGTTGATGACAGGCTCATGGAATATCCTAAACCAGACCACATAGAATAGACTGTGTTGCTAGGCCAGCAGCTAACTACTCATGTCATATCACCAAAACTAGAGTAAACCCTACAAAGGTGTCCACTCACTTAGATTACAGTTTTATAATTAGATGATTAAAAATATTAACTCTATGCATACTTGATATCCTTCATTGTGTAAGATACACATTTTATTTCCATTTTTTACTTGTTCTCAAGAGTGCATTCCATTTGTTTATTACAGTCACTCTTAAGGTCGAGTCATATGGATTATAGCACTTAAGCAAGGGAGAAGGCAAATGCAATTTAACCAATAAAACTAATATCACATAAATAAATGCCAACAAATATAAGCAATGCTAAATCCTGTTCAAAAATCCCTGTATTCAAATGCTACCAAAAGACAAACCACAGGACAGCACTGACTATGCAATGATTAATATGCATTTTTGAACTGACTTGAATGCTGCCAGATGTAAGACTCTGACCCAATTCAAACTTCATAGGCTTAAATGTAGTAGAAACTGGAACTCAATGATGTGCTGTGCTGCTATCAGGTCTCAGAAAATTGTGGATGACAGTCATGGCTCTGAAACCTTCCATAGTCGTTTCCAGATAAGTAATTCTCCAAAATGTGTGGGCAGCCTACCTGGTATGAAGGAATTCACCTGCTGATGAGAAATGGCCAAATAAACCTAAAAGACCCTTCAATATCAGTTGACAGAAGGTGAAGTAAAGGCCCCTGCTTCACCATGTTATGCTCAAATTATTGCCCTCTGTGCTGCTGATCCAAAATTAGAATATATCTAAACCTGCCAAATTACAAGAAATTAAGTAAGAGATAGGGAAAAAATGAACAAACCTATCTTTCTAATGTAAGAAAGAATTGCACTAGAAAATATCACCGGTCATCTAGAAGCCTTCTTACATTTGGAATTCCTTGGCTAGCTGTGATGCCTTCATATCCATCAATAATAAAAAGGTAACATCTAGGAAACATTCTGCAAAATGCTACCCACCTCCCTGGGAGTCATGGGCCACTTTGCCAAAACATAAATACCATGTCATCTATTAACACATTTGGTGCCAGCTTACAAAGATGGCCAAGCAATTTTAACTGGAGAGAAAGAGGAATAATAAACTCTGTCAGCATATCTTCCGGCCAAGCACTTGTTGCGCCATCATAAACTAAGCCACCCTGACAGATATTGAATCTGGTATCATGGCCACATGTGTACGCTGCAAAGACAGCAGTAGAGCACTAACTCAAGGTGTCCTCACCTAGCCAAGAACACAAAGTGACCCACATCATAAAGTGTCATAATCACTGCCAAAATTAATCCTTTCACAATTAAATAAAAACATACTCCTGTATGTGGAATGCCTGGACTCTCTGAGAAACTTTTAACTGTCTCACACCCTGCCACAAGCCAGACACTAATCTAAAATTGAATTCTACTAGTACTGGCCACATCATTTGGGATATACCCAGATTTTGTTGTAGTCATGAATGGTGGGTGAACCAGTTTATTTCTTCATATGGTCAATTCATATAAAATTCCTAAAGGGCTGAAAGATGTCCCATCTTCTTCTTAGCAAATATCCACTCAAGAATTAGTCAATCACTGAAATTATTGTTTGCAATAACTGTATTAAATTAAAGGATCCTTTCATGTTATGGAGGGTAAAAAATTAAGTGATCAACGTCCATGTTCTTGTAATTATTTTTCAGTGGTAAGGACTGTTACGGAATATATTTTATGGTATACTGGCAGTTGGGGTGGTACAAATTCACCTTACAAACACAGTTTCCTATAATCTATTAGGTCTAATTCTGATAAGAAAGGGCTAAGTAATGTAACATGCATTATAACCCACTCAAACTTTTCTAAAAAAGGGGGGAAAAAGATAGGAAAGAATTTGAATCCCAGCAAGTAAAAACACTGACAATATGATAAAGTTATTGATGTAACATTACTTCAATCAAAAATAATAAACATGAAGGAAAATTAGCACCCATATGTAGACAGTTTGGACAAAGAATCTCTTATAAGCATGCATTTAGATACACATGAAGCTTGCAGTTCCCAACTTTTGTATCCATCACAACAGGTGGTCTCGGATTGTGAACAGGCTTCATGTGAAAATACCCACAAGTAAATACTGTTTTGTCCAGTCCTGACCATATAAAAGTGACAGACTTCCAGCTCAGACAACATTAAGATCACTGACTAGGTGGGATGTACTGATGATATCACAACCTTAGATGAAGAAACACTGGTTAGGCTGACAACTGTGAGCATTCCCAAATCACAGGATGATGATGATGATGATGATGATGATGATGATGACGATGATGATGTCAATGACCTGAGGTCAGCCATATGAAGAATGCCATTCTAGAAATAATTGAAATGCTTGAAGAAGCTTCTATTAGCTTTATACCAAGTGAAAATAATATCATCGCCACCTTGGAATGACTACTTATTTACTAAAACCCACATTTTCAACACCTGGATTAGGCAACTTTGCACAGTAAATAATATCAAACTCATGCACTATTGGGAAGATTGTAGATGTGATAACTACATGTTTCCAAAGATGTACTTCATGTTAATCAATATAGGACTGTTTTTGTACCAAAGAACATTAAGTAATACCTAACCTTTATAGACAACCCAAAATCCAGGCAACAAGTATGATGAATAATATGTACAGTTACTGAACATAACCATACAATAATAGCAATTGTGGAATCTTGGAACATGTCAGCACTACAGATTCTAGCTTACACAAAATGTGAATGCCTCAGAGAGAACTCCAGGGTCAGGGGGAAAACATTATACAAGCAATAATGCCCAACAGGGTGTATGTTACTGTGTGAGTAACACACAACCAGGGGTGTTCTGAGGCCCAATGCTGCAGAAGGAGGGCATCTGCACCACTGGGAGGGCATTATTTACATAGTAACATGCACACTGGAGCACTTTATTGCACTTAGAAAATGGGCTGTCTGTAAAACTGTTGTGTTTTGCTTATTTATTTTTTATTACTATATTATTATTTTTTTATATTTTTGATGTCAAATAGTCTCTCCACCTAATGTTTAAAACTTGATGTGTTATATGTAAATGATGTTAGAAGTATTTTAAATCCAAAATATAAGGTTTTCAAAAATAATCCAGAGAGTTCCCTCATTTGTGGTCCTTTATGTATAAAATTTGCGGTTTTCTGGCAAGTCATTGGGGATTTAAGTTATTAAATAATGGCATACATTTTAGTTTTACACCTTATTTCCTTCAGAAAATGCTTACTAAAACAAATCCTTTTATTTTAACAATGTTTTTTTATTTTTAAACATTTGCCTCCTTTATTTCAGGCTTTACACAGATTTCTTGGGCTAAGAAGTTCAGAGGTATGTGTACCTCTTACCTGCTGCTGCTGTCACTTCTCGATCAAGCTTACTATCTCTTGCAAACACAAACACACTTCCACTTTCATATGCACAAGCACACATGCACTCATGCATCCAAACAGAAACAAAAACACACATACACACACGTGCACACACACACACACACACACACACACACACACACACACACACACACACACACACACACACGCGCGCGCGCACAGATGCATGCATGCACACACACACACACACACACACACACACACACACACACACACACACACACCACACATTTTCTATTGTTTTATTTTTTACATTTTCTGTTTGTTTTAATTTTCAATCACTCAGTAGCAAAAGCACTGCTTAGCAAGTGCAAAATAATGGCGATCATTAGCTTCGTTACAGTCTAAGCTCCATGGCAGCTTGATATGTTGCTGTGAAGCAGAAGACTCATTTTTCAGTGGGCATTACTTGTACATTAACAGTTTGCTGCTGAACATTCCTTCTCCAGTTAGAGTGGTGGTTATGTACAGGTCGCCCCTTCTATAAGGATTCACAACATTATTCCACCTTCATAAGTGAATTCAGATAATGAGATCATCATCATCTTCTTTCGGCTGTTCCCGTTATAGGTCGCCACAGTGGATCACCTGTTTCCATTTCTTCCTGTCCTCTGCATCTTGCTCTGTCACACCAACCACCTGCATGTCCTCTCTCACCACATCCATAAACCTTATCTTAGGCCTTCCTCTTTTCCTGTTACCTGGTAGCTTCATCCTTAGCATCTTTTTCCCAATATACTCTGCATCCCATCTCAGCACATGTCCAAACCAACGTAATCTTGCCTCTCTGGCTTTGTCTCCAAACCTTCCAACCTGGGCTGACCCTCTAATATACTTATTCCTAATCCTGTCCACCCTCATCACACCCAGTGCAAATCTTAACATCTTTAACTCTGCCACATCCAGCTCAAATTCCTGCCTTTTTGTCAATGCCACTGTCTCCAACCCATATAACATAGCTGGTCTCACAACCCTCTTGTAGACCTTCCCTTTCACTCTTACAGGTACTCATCTGTCACAAATCACTCCTGACACTCTTCTCCACCCACTCCATCCTGCCTGTACTCTCTTCTTCACCTCTCTTCCACACTCACCGTTACTCTGAACTATTGACCCCAAGTATTTAAACTCATCCACCTTCACCACCTCTACTCCTTGCATCCTCACCATTCCTCTATCCTCCCTCTCATTCACACACATATATTCTATCTTAGACCTGCTGACCTTCATTCCTCTTCTCTCTAGAGCATATCTCCATCTCTCCAGTATCTTCTCCACCTGTTCCCTACTCTCACTACAGATCACAATGTCATCTGCAAACATCATAGCCCATGGGGACTCCTGTCTGATCTCGTCTGTCAACCTGTCCATCACCATTGCAAATAAGAAAGGGCTCAGAGCTGATCCTTGATGTAACCCCACCTCCACCTTAAACACATCCGTCACTCCCAGCCCAGACCTATCCGCTGTCACACTACCCTCGTACATATCCTGCACCACTCTTAAATACTTCTCTGACACTCCTGACTTCCTCATACAATACCACAACTCCTCTCTAGGCACCCTGTCATATGCTTTCTCCAAGTCTACAAAAACACAATGCAACTCCTTTTGACATTATCTGCACTTCTCCATCAACACTCTCAGAGCAAACATCGCATCTGTAGTGCTCTTTCCTGGCATGAAACCATACTGCTGTTCACTAATCATCACATCCCTTCTTAACCTAGCTTCCATCACTCTTTCCCATAACTTCATGGTGTGACTGATCAATTTAATCCCTCTGTAGTTACTACAGCTCTGCACATCACCCTTATTCTTAAAAATCAGTACCAAAACACCTTTTCTCCATTCCTCAGGCATCCTCTCACTTTCCAAGATTTCATTAAACAATCTGGTTAAAAACTCCACTGCCATTTCACCTAAACACCTCCATGCTTCCACAGGTATGTCATCTGGGCCAACAGCCTTTCCATTCTTCATTCTCTTCATAGTTATCCTTACTTCCTCCTTGCTAATCCATTGCACTTCATGATTCACTATCCCTACATCATCCAATCTTCTCTCCCTCTCATTCTCTTCATTCATCAGCCCCTCAAAGTACTCTTTCCATCTCCTCAACACACTCTCCTCGCTTGTGAGTATGTTTCCCTCATTATCCTTTATCACCTTTACCTGCTGCACATATTTCCTAGCTCGGTCCCTCTGTCTAGCCAATTGGTACAGGTCCTTTTCTCCCTCCTTAGTGTCCAACCTTTCATACAACTCTTCATATGCCTTATTCTTAGCCTTCGCCACCTCTCTCTTTGCCATGCACCTCATCTCCTTATACTCCTGTCTACTTTCTTCATCTCTCTGACAATCCCACTTCTTCTTTGCCATCCTCTTTGCCTGTATATTCTTCTGTACTTCCTCATTCCACCACCATGTCTCCTTGTCATCCTTCCTCTGTCCCGATGTGATACCAAGCACCTTTCTAGCCATCTCCCTTACTAGCTCTGCTGTAGTTACCCAGCTATTTGGTAACTCTTCACTGCCACCCATTGCCTGTCTTAACTCATCCCTGAACTCCACCTCACAATTACCCTTTTCAATTTCCACCATTTGATCCTTGGTGCTGCCCTCACACTCCTCCTCCTCTTCTTGATCACCAACGTCATCCTACAAACCACCATCCTATGCTGCCTGACTACACTTTCTCCGGCCACCACTTTACAGTCTCCAATCTCCTTCAAACTGGCCCTCCTACATAAGATATAATCCACCTGTGTGCATCTTCCTCCACTCTTGTATGTCACCCTATGCTTCTCCCTCTTGTTAAAATACGTATTCACCACAGCCATATCCATCCTTTTCGCAAAATCCACTACCATCTGACCTTCTGCATTCCTTTGTTTAACACCATACCTACCCATCACTTCCTCATCCAATCAGTGTGCCACACAATCACAGCCCTTAAGGCAAAATAACATACCCAACACACTAGTAATAGGCGACTCTATAGTCAGGCACACTGATGTCCCACTAACTAGGCTGAACAAGGAGAAGGTTACAGTTAGCTGCCTGTCGGGTGCCAGGATCCGCCACATAACACAAGCACTCAGGTCGCTCCAGAACAAGTACAAATATGACTCTGTCATTGGTATGGACCCATAATCGCAGGCTCAAGGAAAAGAGTCAATATAGGAAAAGTTGGACAGTGTTGAAGGGCCTGTTGCCATCACTGTCCTCAGGTATGGTGTCAGGAGGAATAATGTATAATTGTTCAGGTTTTTGATAGTTGTTTAGAATTGTACTTTGTTACCATAACCCCAGTATGGATGCACTTAAACACTGGGATTACCTCATCTGTTTAAATCATAACTTACAAGTGAAAGATATTCTACTAATAGATGACTTCAATTACGCTGGTATTTCTTGGACAAATCTTTCTAGAAAAAACTACTTATAAATGAGAATTTAATATTACAATGAGGACTGACCCAAATTGTTCCTGATAGTTCTGTCTGACAACCAAGGTAGTATTAATATCTTAATTATCAGGACACACCTTAGGCATTCAGATCACAACTCACTGAAGTTTCAGCTAAAAATATAGACCACTAAGAGTTCATAAAAAGACTATTATTAAAGAATAAATTATAGGACTTTAATAGACTCAATACACTTAACTGACTGGTACTCCTATTTCTTGATTCACAAAGTAAATTTTATATACAAAGCAATGCATGATTTACCTCATAATATTCTCGAATTCCCCAGTTTCTTATAAGCATAGTTCACATAAAAAATATAGTGGAATTTGGATCTTCGTAAGTTGGTATAAGAAAAAGCAAAAGAATTAATAGCATTTCAAGAAATGACTAAAAATGGCAAATGATAATTTTAATACCATCAGTAGATCACTTAAAAGGAAAATTAAGATTGAAAATACGTTTTGAAAACAAACTTGCTGTGGATACTAATAATAAGAAAATATTTTATAAGTATATTAACAGTGTCAACAATTCTTATCAACCAATAAACTCTATACAATCTGAAGGCAATATAATACATGATCCTTTGAAGATAGCATACCTGTTCAACCAACACTATGCATCATTGTTCACTGCAAGAGCTAGTTTTGACAGATTATCAACTAATATTCTAATTCCTGACAGTTCAACTTGCACTAGTATATCTAATGGGATGACAGAAAGAGCTTTTTGTAAAAGTAAGAATTCAGATTCTATGGCCCCTGATTTGATCCCCACCATATAGTTAGTAACAATTTAAAATCATTTACTACCAATATTGCTTTGATTAATTTAGAATGTTGATCATGATTCAGAAGTACTCTGCATTGAGTTCTAGCTGCTGTGCTCATGGTGACACAGACATTATGCCTTAAGGAGTCTGATTCAGAAAAAGAATAAGAACTCTATCCTTTGGTTATGAAAGTACAGCAGGGTAAAGAGACTAGGACAGTAGCACTGCAAACTATTCATTTTAAAAGGGCACTGAATGGAGATATGATTTAAGGGAGGTACTTGATGAGACTGTGAAAATAGGCATTAAAATGCAGAGCATGACACAGCAGCCTCAGTCTGAATACAAAGGAGCAAGACATTGATTAAGGGGAAGAAATGATCAGGGCACACACATGGGTTGTGCTGTCTGTCTGTATTTAAACCATGCATGAAGTGATGGATTCAGAATTCCTGTAACACTACAGCAGTTTCATTTAAATAGCACTTTAAACATTTAGAGGAGAGTCCAGCAGTACAGCTAATGTGCACAGCGGCACCATTCACCCAGCTTGTTAATAACATACATGGCATTCAGGAGAAGGGGCAGAATGTTACAGGCTGCATAACCCAATGCATCATTGTGGCCATTATATAATAACACTGAGGATTCCAGAAGACATAAAAAGATGGTATAGTCCACTAGGGGCAGCACTGTGTACCCTAGACCCAAAGTGTATGATCCATATTTACTCAGCACATCAATGCATAGCTGCCTAAGGCAAGACAGCTACAGTTCATAACTGTGAATGCTCAAAAGAGTTCATGCATTTTGTGCTGTTTAATAAGAGCTAATGCATAGAAAAGCAAACACCCTAGTCCTATTCCTCTATATAACTAGCATCTAATCTAATCTAAACTCCATGAACTGTGACTTCATTCATGAGTTTGGTGTCTTAGCAAGTTACCACCACCTAATGGGCTATACTGGTATCAGTACAGTCCTGCCATGAATTTCAGTGTTGTTATGGAGCTACAGGTTCATAGGTTCATAGATTAGTACTAGGCTAATTGCACTTGCAAGCCATTTTAAGCCTAGCCAATTATCCCTTGTGAGACTCAAACCCTGTACCTTGTGTTTTGAAGGCTTAACCCTTAACCGATAGGCCACCCATACAGTGCTAAAGATTCACTTGCAACAATATATCAATAATGAGAAATGGCTTTCAGTTCTGTGTTTCGAGAGCAGAAACACTGTTGTTGCTATTCCACTACCTGACTGTCATCAGAAGCACAAAGTGATCTCTCATTTGCTATGAATGTTTTCTGCCTGTATTGTACTGCAATTCCATTACACAACTTTGGAGCTTGCTGAGTTTTAGTATGGCTTTGTTGCAGGCTGAGATGCTCCAAATCCTATTTACACGTGCATTCATGAGGGGTTGCCCATTTTCAAAGACACTGCACACTGTCTTCCTTCTTGATGTGCTGTAACATGATTCTGCTGTGATTATATGTAGTTATTTCTGCAATGTGCAATTTGTAAAGTGTTGTCTCTTTACAGAGTGGACAGTGCTTCTAAATTTTATACAGTAACAGCACAGAACCCTTATTTATTCATGACCAATATGATGAAGTAATTGTTTACTTATTTATTTTAAATTTTCTTAATCACAGAAGAGTAACTAGTTGTGCCTTTTTCTGGCAAAAATGACAGGTTAAGTGACTGATGACCATAGAAAATAAATAGGCTTATGTAGGCCCTTGGGCCGATAGCCTAGTACCTACCTATGAACCTATGAACCTATTCGATAACACAATCCCAGATCATTTTTCTCTCAAATATAACTATATTCAACTCATTTTTTTTCTCAGAGATAGTTAGTTTTATACCTTTGTTATCTATAATCTGTATGACCACCAATGCCAAAGAATAATGTAAAACAAAATCATAAACAAAAAATATATTTAACCTCATGTAACTCTGCCTCTGTTAAAGATTGTAAAATAAATATTTTATAGAAACCAGAACTGGCCAACCCTCTAAATTTTCTTAAACACAGATTTTTAAAGTTGGAGATCTTTTATCTATGTGTGTGCGAAGACCATCTATTAAATTCAGAACCCCCCCCCCTAAAAATTTAGATAAGTGTGTGTAGATGAATGACTGAACTAACTTAACTAACTAGCTAACTAAATACTTCTATAGCAATAATACCACACCTGGTCAATGGTGTTAAGATATGGTGGACATGCATTGGCTAGGTGTGGTACCTACCTCTGGGCATTCCATTGCAGAGACTACTACTGCTGTGTTAGGTATTGCTTCTTATGTGCACTTATCCATCCGGGTTTCCTGTTTAAAAAGCAAACTATGCTATCAATAAGAGAAAAAAATGAGCACAATAAAAGTCAAAACCTACTTGACTTTGAATTTTAAACTGTGCAATCCCAGTGAAACAATAAAAGATAAATTCTGAAATAATGCATTTATTATGTGAAAAAAAAAGGCTGAAATATTAGATATCATCATTAAAGTCTGTATTGTACATACTTCCTTTCTCCTCTGTTCCTGATACTTGCCGTGATGTATAAATGCTTTTATGGGTCTGAAGTTATACACTTGGTGAGAAACAAGGAGGATGTGAGGAAACTCACAAGCATCTTTCTGGGTGCTGTCCAGCTGAAGTTTCTGACAGTAAATGAAAAGGTCACTACAACCTGAGTGCAAGTAGTAAAAAGGAAAAAAAAAGTCTGCCTGTTATGTCCTAAAAGAGGAGTATGACTGGAACAAATAGCTTGACTTATCTGAACCTGAGTGCTGAATTAATATTGGACTTATGTACAAGTCATAAATGGACTATTAAAAAAATGGTTTACTATAATGTTTACGAAGTGCAGGGTATTGACTGACACATGGTCAAATCACTGTTTTCAAAACGGCAGTGAATCGAACCAAAAGTGATCGCTTTTGAATGACTGAGTGAAATGTGACACTTGATCATTCCTGATTCGACATGCTGGGAGATCACGGTTCAGTGGGGAACAGGGAATTAGCCCATTTCCTCACTGTAGTGCAGTCTCAGAGTTGGTAAATTTAACATGCAGGGGGTGTGAGGGGGGTGCAGCCCTCCTGAAAAATAGTAGCATTAATGTACTGTTGATTGTAGAGTGTACATACGTTAATGTGCATAGCATGGGTGACTGACATCACCTCCTTCTGTGTTGAATACATTGAACTACGGTTGTCAATGTATTCATTTTTGTCTTTGATTACTTTTCAGCATTCCGGATTCAGCATTTCAGGTTGACATTCTAAATGGTCGACTGAAGCAGATTCAGAATGCCAATAGCAAGCCAAAAAATATATACTGCAGCAAGATTGATAATTAACTTTCCAGTAATGATACCCAAACTGACGACTAATGTTCTTGATATTTGGTTGAATAGAAATGGTGAGCTGTCAGCTGGTTACTAGTTGGTTGTAAGATGAGTCAGATAACAAGAACAGAGATTGGGTGAACCTAAGAAAATTTTATGTTTTATTTATTTGATCAGCTGGCTTAAAGTCCATATTCCATGAAGAACCTGGAGTACTGTGTGCTTAAGTTGTTTTTTCATAGCTATACAGTCAACCAACTAAGAATGAAGGAATCAAACCAAGGTCTGGAGGATGAAACTCTAGGAGCTCATAGCCTTAATACTCTGTATTAAACTGTCATACATGAAATGAGAATATGCTGGAAATTCCAGCAAATGCCTCTCAGATACTTTTGTGCTGAATGAGTTCAAACTCCCTCTGTGGAACACTTTCATACAAGCACTGGATGTTGGAAGATTGAATCAAATGACCCCTATTCAAACCCTTTGTAACTGAGGCAACAAAAAAGAGATACTGCTAAAAGGAAGTTGATGTTTTTATTCCATTAACCCTGGGACAAGTTGGTGGATACCAGTGGTTGTAGAAACTGACAAGTTAAAGAAAGAGGCCTTCCATGCATCGCTTATACAAGGCTGTCTGGGTCTGACATACAGATCACCACCAGCAATCCAGCAAGGAGCCATCTGTGGAAGTTGCCAATGTGAAAACCTGCAGACATTTGGCGAGTTCACGGGAAATAACTTTTAGTGGTCTTAAGAGATTCTGACAAATCATGCAATGACATGTTGGGGCAGATTATTGCCAGACTATTCTCAATAGAGTTTGAAAAATGTTGACATCAGCAATAACTTCTGAATCTATTGGATAGCCATATCTTGCTGAGGCACCTTCTAATGCATCTTATGGAATCGCCAGCTTCTATTAATGAGGGTCACTGTAGTAATTCAACCATTCTGCAGAGGTAAGGTTACTAGACTGGATAGGATCTTTTGGAAATACTGAATACAGTGGGAATATTTGACATAATTAGATTAACTTGCTTTTTTATAGCTGCACAGAAGTCAAGGCCCGTGCCTTTGAATTTTCAAACAGAGATTGTGGTCTCCATTTACAAAAATGGAAACAGAAAGATGAAGATCTGTTTTATTTGCTGGAAACACACACTATTCAGGATCTCTATGCCAAGGTCTTGAAAGGCGAATGTCTCTAAAAGTTGAGCCTGTACTTTATAAGGAACAAGATTCTGTAATGACCATGAAACAGCGGGTCAGGTCTTTGTCGTTGCACAGACATTTGAGGATTAATGGGAGACTGTTAATGCAGTCTACATGTATTTTATGGACAGCCATAAGAAAATGTTAATTATACTGTCTAATGAGAGATGCTATACCTCTGAAAGGTTTAGGTCTACTGCTACATGCCATTCAATCCATGTAGTACAGACTGAAAGTTTTATCTGGATTCTTATCATTAGGTTAGACATGTACAATGTGTATGCAGTATTCCACTAAGGATATGTCTTGGCTCCCAATCTGCTCATAATTGTAAAGAAAAAGGTATCGATGTGCAGCAGAAATTTGATGGGTATCCATTTTGGAGATATGAAGGTTGAATCTTTATTGCTTGCAGTTAATTATGCTGTCTGTGATCTTCAGGTCATTGATGAAAGTGAAGTAGATTAAACACCAGATCAGGTGTCATTGATTGTTCACAGAAAACAGTAGATGACTTTTTATAGATGAGTTTCCTGGGGCCTTGTCAAATAGTAATGATAGAGGGTATTAAGCAACCGGTCAGTAGATATCTGCATTAGTAGCAACAGTACTGGAGACGTTGCACTAGAAAATAGAGGTGAAAGAAAAGAGTAGTCAGTCCACGAGGCTCTCACTTTTCTGGTCATTCTGTGCCCCATTCTTACATATGGTCATGAGCTTTGAGGGTGACCAAAAAGATGAGATCACATATACGAGAGGGAGAAATGAGGTTTCATCTCTGGGGGGCAGTAATTAACCTTGACACAAAGTGAGGAGCTCAGCAATGTGCAAAGATCTAGGGTTAGAGCTACTGCTTCTCTGGATTAATAGGAGTCAGTTACAGTGGTTTACCATGGGAAATCACCAGATGTGGGCTACTGGGAGAAAGACCCTTGGCAGATCTCAGGATGTGTTAGAGAGATTATGTATCATCTTCCTTGGAAACAGCTGTGAATCCCACATAATAAAATGTGGAATGCTCCACAACACAAAGATTTCTGCTCTGCCTCATTGGGTCTTGCTACTAACAGGACCCTTTCCAGGATAAGAATTTTAGAAAGGTGGCAGATAGTTAAATTCTTAGGTATAGCTTTATGAGAATTATTTGGCTTGTGAGCACAGACGCTGATCACCTGTAACTGCAACTAAAGCCACATGTCTAAAAACTGTATATCTCAGTCAATAATGCACCAAACTTTTAATCTGAGGGTCCAGGGTTCAATTCCCTGTTTGAGTATACACTTCTTTTATGGCAATTGGTGAAGATGTGAAGGCTGTGCACTGTAGTTCCTGTGGTACAGGTTTTGATTTTCTCAGCCTTCATTTGCTTGCTGTCAAACCATGAGCAAGTCACTTAACCCAACATTATTCCTAGGGCACCCTTGAAAAGGGACTGCGTGTCCAATGGGCCTACCTGATTAACAATTGTGTATTATTAGGTTGAGCATTAATTAAATAGAATCAGCTTGACTTTGACTTACAAAGACTTTTTAGTCCAATTTGCATAATTGATAAAAACCTGCAAACAGTGTTGAAAACTATTCTGTGAGGTGATGCTGACTCATGTTACATGTATGAACTTGAACTAGCATGATGTGTGCACTTCATTTTCATGACTGTTCATACATTAACTTGTATTGATAAGCAACTTTAAAGATACAGTAATTAAATAGAGGTCTTTTAGACAGGAGTTATATTCTACAAAGATTTTACTGTAATTAGTTGTTCAACTTTAGGATTGTAAGGTCATGGTGGTGCAGTGGTTAGCATTGTTGCCTCACAGCAAGAAGTTCTCCGTTTTGATTCTTGGCTGGAGTGCCTTCTGTGTGGAGTCTGCATGTCCTCCTCACTGTTGAGTGACATTTAAAGACATGCCGGTAGGTGCGTGCGTGAATGGGTGTGGCTTTGTTGAAGGTTGGGCATCGGGCTGGCACCTCTGCATCGTAGCTATCATTCTAAGCCTTTTGGTTTACGCACTTGGGCTTCAGACCAGTTGTTTTACATTAAGAAGGTTTGTGGTCTGCACTGTTGTAGCAGGACAGGTAGCTTACATCCTTCTAAGTTGGGAATTGCTGATTGAAGGCTCAGTGTCTGTTATTCTAAAAGTGTATTAGTTCTGATGAATCACCAAACAAGGCGAGCGTACTCTGAAAAGTCCAAAAAATATTGATTGACTGACAGAAAATAAAATTGTATTGCAGCAAGCAATAGTCCAGTACACAATCCAATAGCTGACAACTAGTAAAAAAGTTTAAAACGATCTGACAACAAAAATCTGAGTCACAATGTAAAGCACTTTTCATTAGGAAACACTTCTCCTAACTTCATTAGAAAATGGTACTCGGAAAAGAAACACAGGTTTAAATTCTTAAAGTGATGATTAATACCTATTAGTACAATTAAGTACAATCACAAAATTAAAGCTATAGTACTAAAATCGAAGGACTTGTTGATGTTAAATAACAAGTAATAAGTTAAAATACTTTTTTAAAAAACAAAATTCCGTTATGCTAAAGTAGAAAAAATAATAATAATTAAATGCTAATAGTTAAGATAATAATTTACTTAATAATATCGTCAAGGGACCCATAGAAAATATAAACTTTATATGAAATTATATCATATATAATGACATGTCATAAAATTTATGAATGAAAACAAGTCAGTTGCATACCAGGAAATTGTAACATCACTAGGACTAATAAGGACGTCCTTGGTTTAAAGTGTATTAGTTCTGGTTTAAGCACTTGGGTCAGGCCAGTTATTTTACATTAAGAAGGTTTGTGATCTGCACTCTTGTGGGAGGAGAGGCTGGACTCTGCCCTTCTGAGCTGGGAATTTCTGGTTAAAGTCTTATAGTGCCTGCATATTTGAACTGTTTCTTACTGAAATTGCTGTGCCTTGTTTGCTGTAGCATAGACTAGATCCA
Organism: Protopterus annectens; assembly: GCF_019279795.1. NCBI lineage: Eukaryota > Metazoa > Chordata > Ceratodontiformes > Protopteridae > Protopterus > Protopterus annectens. The sequence continues at coordinate 525,179,811 of NC_056729.1, forward strand.
GGCCTGCTGAATCTAGCTTTCTTTGTATAATTTGAACACTAATCCAGGCCTTCTTAAAAGTATTCAATTGTATTTATTACTGCTTGGTAGTAACCTGATTAAAGTGTAGCTATCATTCTAAGCCTTTTGGTTTAAGCACTTGGGCTTCAGACCAGTTGTTTTACAATAACGTCCGCACTGTTGTGGCAGGACAGGTAGCTTACATCCTTTTAAGTTGGGAACTTCTGATTGAAGGCTCAGTGTCTGTTATTCTAAAAGTGTATTAGTTCTGGTTTAGGTACTTGGTCTTCAGGCCAGTCATTTTACATTAAGAAGGTTTGTGGTCTGCACTCTTGTTGGAGGAGAGGCAGGACTCTGCCCTTCTGAGCTGGAAATTTCTGGTTAGAGGCTTATAGTGTCTGTATATTTGAACTGTTTCTTACTGAAATTGGTGTGCCTTGTTTGCTGTCACATAAACTAGTTCAGGCCTGCTGAATCTAGATTTGTTTGTATAATGTGAGCACTAATCCAGGCCTTCTTTTTTGGAGAAGGTTCCCCTGCACCCCAGTGGCAGGAGTGTGCAGTTAGAACCTGTCTGATTAAAGACTACAGGAACAGGGCTCAGTTTTGAGATTTTTTTACTGATTAATTGGGTAATTTATTTAGAAGCCTTTTCTGATTGCTTGTAGTCATTTAAAGCTGTTTTAATTGTATTTTTTACTGTTTTTGCCTTATCTTTTCAAAAAAAATGTTTCCTTGTTTCCCACCCTTCTAAGGTAGTATAGTCCAGTTTTCAGGCTAGTGCTGAATTCAGGGCTGTGTTACAAGTTTCTGAGTTGCCCATACTTTACTTGGATAGAGGGAGGTTTGTCTGTTCACCTGTGAGAGAGGGAGCTTTGAGCAGCCATCTGTTCCTGGAGGAGTGGTTCCAGCCCAGGAGTTAGTAATTTATAGGCCATTTTGAGCTAATGTATATCTCGTTCATTTCCCTGCTGTAAAAACCACGTTTGCACAGTTTTGCATATCTGGGCAGCACCAGTTAGCTAGGACTAAATTATTCCTGGATCCACCAAGTCTCCTCTTCAGTTTTTCCCTTGAAAGTAGTCTAACTCTCAACCTAAGCACTTAAAAAGCATCCTACAGTCCAGCACTTGCTCAGACCTAATAGCAAGCACTAATATACCCCTGACACTTGATTGCCCAGCAGGGCAAGGCTCATTATTCACCCCTCACCAACCAAGTGACTAAGCAGCTCACCCTACTATTCAGGCATGACCAAAGGGCAATTTCAGGTATACTCTCCAGTCCAGCTGGTGAACCTGGGTTTATTAAGGCAATGTTACAACTGCCTCATGTACACAGACAACCCTCTCCTCCTAGCACAACACATTAACATATGAGAGAGATGCAATTATATAGCTAAATTGGAGGCTAAGCTCTCTCCACCCAAGACTGGAACAGGCAGTCATGAGGAGAAGGTTAACACCTGCACCACACCTCCAGCCTCACTTAGACATACTAAACCAGCACTGGCAAAAAATATACATAAATACATGAAATCATACTCAGAGGCTCTAAATAAAAACCTGAAAAAGCATCAGAGACCTCCAAAGCAGACACCCAAAAAACCTGCACCTCCCGTCACAAACCAGATAACACATAAAACAAAATCAGTGTGCCGCACAATCACAGCCCTTAAAGCGAAATAACATACCTAACACACTAGTAATAGGCAACTCTATAGTCAGGCACACTGACGTCCCACTCATTAGGCTGGACAAGGAGAAGGTTACTGTTAGCGAATGTTGGGAGCCAGAATCTGCCACATAACACAAGCATTCAGGTCACTCCAGAACAAATACAAATATGACTCTGTCATTGTTCATGTTGGTGTGAATAACCTGAGATGTACCTCCATGGACTACATGAAAAGAGACATGGAAGAGCTCTCTGATCATGTAGCCCAGGCGGTTATGACCCTGACCCTGAGTAGCATCCTGCCCTCGCCAAGAATGATACCACAGTATAAAGAAAAAATTATCAATTTCCACAATTGGCTAAGCTTCTCGTGTCATTCAAAGGGGATCCAGTGTCTGTCAGCCTGGGATGATATGCTCGACAAGCCTCATTGCTTTGCAAGAGACAGCTTGCACCTGTCAGCCCTAGGCTTTCCATTACTGGCCAAGGCTCTTGCTGCCCCCATAGTGCCTTTTTTAGGCAAGGCTCAAAAGTCAAACCCACCTCCGTAAACAACACAAATAAAAAAATGAGGGTTATGCTACTCAACGCCAGGAGTTTAAATCTCAAAAATGCACATGCTAGAAGCACTCCTCATTATGGAAAACGTCGACATCTGTGCAGTAACTGAAACCTGGTTCAAGGCTCCACAGAGCACCCCGGCACTACTGGGCTACAACTCATAGCAAACATTTCGGCCACAGAACATGGACCAAAACACAAAATGAGGGGGTGTATCCATATTCATCAAGGATACCTACACCTCCAGGTTAGTGGCACAGCATGATACCTCTGAGATCATCCATGTGCAACTAACATCGGGCAAATCTGCAGTGCAAATTATGGCCTGCTACAGATCACCCTCCATGACCCAGGACCACCACTCCACCTTTCTGGAGACACTGGTAAACATGAAGGTCCTACCGACCACCCTGATATTGGGCAATTTCAATTACCCTACTGTTAACTGGGAAAACTACTCAAGTACAAACTCCCAGGTCCAGCGCTTCCTGGAATTTATCAACTCAAAACCCCTGGATCAGCTGGTAAGCTCCTCTACCAAAAGTGAAAACATATTGGACCTGGTCATCACCAACATGGGCGACAGGTGTTCTGCACTGGAGGTCAACCCATCACTGGTTAGATCAGACCATAAACTAATCACTCTGAATGTGCACATCACACCACCACCCCCAACCAAGGAAACCACAGTGAAAAACGTTTCTAGAGCAAACTTCACCTTACTTAAGACAGAGGTGGTTAGTTTCACAGCCCCCACGCTAAAGGATAACAGTGTCCAAGATGCAGGAACCTTTACAAATGCACTCTATGAGCACCTACAAGGATGCATGGATCATGCCATCCCTAGCAAAACCAAGAATCACTCCCCTAAGAGAAGGAAACCAGCCTGGTGGACCCCTGCCCTAAACAGGCTATACAATAGAAGGAGGAAACTAGTTCACAAAAAAAGCAAATCCCAAGAAGGAAAGACATCCATGATCAGTATCAGTAAGAAACTAAGGTCCCTCATAAAATCATTCAAGGCTAACTTTGAAAGAAAATAGTCAAGGATTCAAAAGATAACCACAAAGCCTTCTTTAGCTATGTCAAGAATCTAAGTGGCAATTCGCAGATATGCTCTCAGCTAGTGCAAAATAGTACAAAATATACTGAACCTACTGATATTGCCAACGTCCTGGCAGATAGATTCAGTGCAAACTTCACCCCCCTCTCACCCCCAAAAGGGCCCACAACAATACCAGAAAAGTGTAGTGTCCCAGAAATCACAGATGCACAGGTGAAAACAGCCCTTTCAAAAGCCAAAAGCACAGCGTCAGTGGGGCCAGATGGTGTCCCAGACTGGGTCTTTCACGAACTACAGAACGAACAAACCCCCCACCTAAACCCACTGTTCAACATCAGCCTCTCCACAGGCTATATGCCCACAGAATGGAGCACAGCAAAGATTATTCTGCTCCACAAAGGAGGGGCCACAACTGACCCTGGTAACTATCGCCCCATAAGCCTGACTAGCCTGGTCTGCAAGGCTATGTAGCGCATCATCATGGAACTCATTAACAAAGACATTGGTAACCTCCAAACACTTGACTGAACCCTGTTCGGCTTTGTTAAGGGCAGATCATAACTACTAAACCTGGATGAGTTCTTCAAGATAGTCACCGAGGCCATAGATGAGGGGAAGGTAGTTCACACAGCCTACCTTGACCTCGCCAAGGCTTTTGACACCATTCCCCACTCAGGAATAATAGAAAAACTCACCAGCCTGAACATAAACCCCTACGTTTCGAGATGGGTTGCCAACTGGCTTACAGACAGAACTCACATGGCAAGAATAGCGGGCTCCAGTTCCGACTCTAAACCAGTCACAAGTGGTGTCCTACAAGGCTCGGTCCTGGGACCCCTACTGTTCAGCATATACTTCTCAAAAGTACAGGCAAACACAGTCGGACTATGGCTAACCAAGTTCACCGTTGACTGCAAACTGGGAGCCATAACTGACTCTCTGGCTGACATGGACATTCTCCAAAAGGGCCTTACTGAGACGGACACCTGGTGTCAAAGTCATGGTCTCAAGCTAAATGCCAAAAAATGCATAGTCATCCCATTTGGGAAAAACAAAACACCCACGAATTACCACATAGGTGGCAGCCCCCTTAATACAGAAGACATAATAAGAGATCTAGGGACCCAGGTAGATAGTAATCTCTCCTTTGACAATCATATTGCCAAAGTAGTTAGGAAATCCTTCTATGTAGCCCATCTAATTACTAAAGGGTTCTCATCTAGACTTAAAGAGATTATAGTGCCCCTCTACTCGTCACTCATCAGACCCAACATAGAGTATAATGCCCCATATGGGATGTACCTCACAAGGCACTTCCAACAGGTTGAAAGACCACAAAAGTATCTCACCAAGAGGATTACTTGCCTAAAACATATGTCCTATGCAGCCTGACTGAAAAAACTCTGGCATATTGCTTACTCAGAGGTGATCTCTGCCTGACTTACAAAGCCATGTCCAACTCAGAATTGATGGACATGCTAAACCTAAAGAAATCCAAGTCACTGCATGCCACTCACTCTAGTGAGCTAAACCACACCACAACAATAAATAGAACATGCTGGAGGGATAGATTCCTGTCACAGAGACTCCCCATGCTTTGGAACAAAATTCTTAACTACATTAGGTAGAGCCCCTCACTAACACTCTTCAAGAGAAACCTTGCCGGGTGGATGGGTAACAGAAAATACACCCCTGGGATCACTTCATTGGCTCTTCTTGACAGAGGCTCAGTTAATCAATGGGGTGGAGAAAGCTGACACACTCTGGCTAGGCTTATAAATGCCCTCAGGCAGATAGCCTAGTACCTACCTATGAACCTATAAAAATCTACTGCCAATCATAAGCGGACCTGCGTTCCGCTGTGACTACCCCTAACCGGGAAAAGCCAAAAGACATTACTTACTTTTACTTGTACAAGTTTAGGATATCAAACTGTGCACTAAATAACAGCAAAATTGTAAATTATAAAGAATATGGAAGGAGTAAAGAATTATATAATGAGGAAATGTAGATGAATAAGGAAATGGAATAGCAATAAAGAAGGCAACAAAAAAACCCCACATACAATCACATTCATTTAAACCATCAGTGCTTTAAATTAAAGCAGCTAAACATACCTATTGCTTTATTGCCTTACTCTATTTTGTATATTATAATTCATGTTCTTTACACTGTGTTTTATGTTTTTTAATTATATATATAAACTAGGAAAGAGATCACAGCTGTGTCTCTTGTGAGTCACACAGAAATTAGAACATGTCAATTAAGGTTAATTGCCTGTGAACTGAGGGTGGAGTTAGGAACCAAACCTTCTATTTAAGGAGTAAAACAAAACATTCCAAGGCTTCACTAGAAAAGCTCATCCAGACTCTGCCACAACTTAGTGTGAAGAAAAAGTCAGTTTGCTTTAGTTTTCTTATATTTTGTGTTGATTTGTTATCTTCTTCTATTTTGTATATCCTGATTCAATTTCTTTACATTATGTTTCACTTATATTCTGTTTTAATTGCATATTTAAACTAGTAAAGAGACCACAACTGTGTCTCTTTGAGTCACACATAAATTAAGTTTTTCCCCACCGTCCCACTCTGGTGCTGTTGTGTTTTTAATTTCAACTGTTTTTCTACTTGACTGCCCCTTATGTTAATTTGACCACATATCTCCTTCCCTCTCCTCTTTCATTGGCTATTGTGAGTAAACACAAAATTATCAGTTTTGTGAAATCACTCCCTTTCAACTATTTAAATGTATTGACCATTCCATTTTATTCCATAGAACCAGAATACAAAGTGTCCACACCTTCCAATTTATCTTGCTCTTTTAAAATTAGTGGCTGCCCACTTAGATAGAGGAAACTTAAGTTTCCCCCTCTTTCATATATAACTGCTTAGTATACACTGCAGCTCTTAGGATATTAACCCATTTTCCATCTAACCTTTAAAATCTGCAACATCTACTCCAAGACCACCAATTACAGGAGAATCAACATTCTGCCTCTCAGTATGCATCTTGGGATTAGTGCTTCTGTTTTGCTCCTGGTGAGAGAAGGAGCATAGGTGCATTATTTCCTGAAAACTGCTGATGATTAGAAAGCCTAATAACTGCTCAATAGGTGTCAGTTTGGAATTTATCCTTATGTTTTTTTCCTGGTGAGTGAAGGAGCAGAGTGCATAGATTCCTGACTCCTTCTGGTTGTGAAGTAAGTGCTTGACATTCTTCCTGACTTTTCTGATTTCTATTCAAGGCATCTACCAGAAAAAGGCTACAATAAGCCTACATACCTTTACATCATGTGGGATAAGACTGTGGGTCACTAAACAAGCTGTGGCCTGCTTCTCATCTTGGGATTGGTGCTAATGTTTTGCTTCTGGTGAGAGAAGAAACAAAGGATCATTATATCCCAGCAGAGTGAAGTTGTGGTGAGAGCAACACTAGTAGTAGTCAGGCAGTAGCCATTCAGATGACTTCCCTCTTTTCATCATTCCTGATAAGCTAATTCTTTCTTTTTATTAAGTACTGCTTGTTTTTTTTCTAACTTCAGAATATCTGCTTAAATACTTTATCCATAAATCAGCAGGCTCTACTTATTAGTTTCCCCTCAAGTGTCTGGTAGTGCCCTGTATACCAACAGACATATTGAGTTGACATAGTTCCTGTAAAACACCATTGAAATTTTACCAACTAGTTTGCCGTGACAAGCACTGCCCCCATATTTGCAAACTGGATACTCCTGACATTACTTTATATTCTCACTCCAACTGTCTAATCAAGTAAGAAAGAGTCTGTTGCCATGGATCTGAAATTTCCCACTCTCTCTGTTACCAGCTTGGTGGATATGGGCATCTTGATGCAATATAGAAATTTCCTTATGTTTACTGATAACCAGTTGATTGTCAAACAAACTGAATTGGTATGTTAGAGATGTATTTACACAATGTCACTGGAGGCAAAGCTCTCACATAAAAGTACTCCTAATGTCAGGTCTATATTATAATATTGCAAACTCAGAAGAGTGAATGACAAATAATCGACCCCATGTAAGTGAAAGCTTACAATGTTGAAACTTCAGAAGAGTGATTATTTTCTAATGGAAAACAATTGATGTTCCAAAAAAAAAAAAAAAAAACAGTAAAAATTACTTAACATTGGGGGGGGGGGCTTTGCCCCCCACACCTCTGACGTGGGTGGCTATGTCCCCCACACCCCCCTACTTAAATATACCAACTCTGTGATCGCACTACAGTGCTGAAAAGGCAAAGTAGCTAAAGCGGCCAAACAAATTCTTTCCCAGGGAAAGAATTCACTGAAATGCCGCTTTGCTATTTTGCCTTTTCACACTTCACTGTTTGACAAAGATACATTCAACAACCTGCATCTGCGACAGTGTAATAGGGAACCCTAATGTCAATATATGTCAATATGATTGTCAGTAGTACACGAGGTGCATCCATCACACACAATTCAAAGCAGACATATAGACCCACATATGCTGAGGCAGTTAAATGTACCTTCCTAAACCCAAAGACCTCGAAGACAAAGGACGTATAACAAACACCCTCAGCGCTCCCAAACACACTCTTTCAAAACAACACCCACATCAACACATACAGCAACATATCATGGAGCCTCTGCTTCTAAGCCTATAAGGCAAGGCCCCACAGAAGCCAAACTTCTAGTCATTGAAGACTCCATTGTGAGACACACTGATGTCCCCCTAACCAGACTAAACAAGTAGAAAGTCACAGTCAATTGCTTATCAGAGGCCAGGATCCCCCACATTATGCATGCACTCAGGTCATTGGACCACAAGTACAGTGCATGTGGGTGTAAATAACTTGAGATATACCTCCCTAGACTATATGAAGACAGACATCATGGAGTTCTTGGAATATGTGTCCCAGACTGGTATGAGCCTAGTATGGAGTAGCATTTTACGTTCTCCAAGGGTGATGCTACAATATGCATGAAAGATGACAGAGTTTATTAATTGGCTTAGTTTCTGCTGTCATTCTAAGGGGGATGCAATATTTGTCAGCATGGAATCAGATGGTCAACAGACCACACTGCTTTGTCAGAGATATTAGCTAAAACAGTGTTCTCCCAACAGTGCTATTTTTTAGACAACGACAAACTGTAGGTACTTTCAACATAGCAAATCAATACCAAGACAATCTAAAAGTGTTGCTGCTCAATGCTAAGAGTCTAAGCAAAAGACTCCACTTCCTAGAAGCTCTCTTCAACCTAGGGAAGGCTAATGTTTGTGTGTTAACTGAGGCATGCCCTGGGATTCAATAAAGCTTACACGGAGTGTAAGCATATTGCAGTCGCTCATGCATGGAATATGGCCACCTAGCGATCCAGTAAACAAGCCTTTGGATGTCCACGAGCTTGGCAACATTATTCCTGCATGGACATCACTGAATAATGCTAATTACCTAATTTGCTGGTGAAAACCATGCAAATGAGTTGAATTAGTGATTCAGTAAGCAGGCAGGCATCCGTTCCGGAATAGTGTTACCTGCAGAAATTTATTCGGCTACTAGCCAAATAAATTTCTGCAAAAATCAAAACAGAGGCATGCCGGCTCAAATTAAAGCATGTATTATAATCTTTAGGCATGCCAATGGCCAAATATATTGCCATTGGGATGGAAAAGTGTTGCAAAATTAGAAAAATAAAAATGTTTTTTGGCTGATCTCGGCCGTTTAACCATATGGCAGCGGTGCGCTAGTGGGAATGTGCAAAAATATAAAAAAAAGTTGAAAAGGCAATTTTAAGTGAAATCTGCAATTTGCCATTATAGTCTATGGCATGCAAAATCAAAACAATACCAGGGAACCATGGTTGCTAAGGGGAAAGGCTCTGGTGTAGTGCAGTAACTAGGGATTAAGGCAGTGGGGTATGGTAATGAGGGAAATTTACTGAATTACAAAACGATTCTAAGTGCCAAACTGCACCTAACCATGCAGGTGTTATCAGGCAGTGGTGTAAGCAGGATGAGCAGCAGACATGAAAAGGGAGTGTGTCATGCTTGGTGTAAGCACATTGGAGCTCCACACTCCCAGATAAGCTTAGCTAAGTAAGGGGATATGTCTGAGGCTGTATTGACTTATTCTGTGAAATGAAGAGCATGTTCACATCAAGGGAGGGCCATTTCCCAGTGTTTACATTAGCTAAACAGGTTTGCGCGGCACACACCGTGTCTGAAATAAACGGAAATAGCAGGACTGTTTGCATTTGGGCACCTGACTTGTGAGGCGCACCTTGGGGATTAAAAGGGGCGGAAATGGGAAGGAAAAAAAAGGAAAATAGAATAAAATCAATCAAATACAAATTACATAGCTAGCAGGTAGAATGCATCATAGTCAGCCAATCATACAGGCAGCATCAGCAGCAGAACAGTATAAACTATGCAAACACCTTACAGTCTGGTTTTCCCACAAACTCTTCACCATTGGTGTACACATGTGGGGGAATTTTAATCAGAAACATGTTAGGAGCTACCATTGCTTTGATTCATCAGTATGTGCTAGAGGCTGAAGGCAGTGAGTAGGATAATGCTGACAATGGCCATAGACCAAGGAGGAGGAGAAGAGTGTTCAGACCCAGGGTAACTTACCAGGGGCTACATGATCTGGAGATAGTAGAGCACTACAGGGTGGACAGAGACATACTGTAGCAAATCATCAAGCTGTGCCAGCCTCAACTCAGACCCAGAGCCAACAGAGAGGAACCAATCCCAGTGGATACCAAGGTTTGTGTAGTATTAGGAATATTAGCTACAGGTACTTTCCAAAGACCTACTGGGGACATCATAGGGGGTCTCACAGGCATCTGCATCCAGGGTAATCCACCAACTCATGGATGCCATGGTACCACATGCTGGTGAGCACATTTACTTCCCCAACACCCATGAGGAGAGGAACAGCAATATGTGTCTCTTTCACAGTGTAGCAGAATACCTGGAGGTACTGGGTGCGATAGACTGCATGCACATCCATCAAAGCACCACCCGGCGAACAGGGTATGGTTTCCATAAACCACAATAGCTTCCCCTCCATCAACTGCCAGGTTGTGTGCAATGCCCAGGGCATTATCATGAATGTGTGTGCTGGCAGCCCTGGAAGCTATCATGACTCCCACATCTGACATTCATCACAGCTGTACCCGCAATTTGCCAATGGGGGCATCCCATATGGCATCTGTGGGGGATGCTGGCTCTGCACTGGAGCCATGGATGATGACACCCATCAGAAATACACACACACCCACACAAGAATGCCATAATGAGACACACACACAAACCAGGATCATAATAGAGCATGTGTTTGGGATTCTCAAGTCATGGTTCTGCTGCCTTGACATATCTGGTGGAGCCTTGCAGTACTCTTCAGCCACATGTTCACACATGTTCGTAGTATGTGCCATGCTATACAATATGACCCTGTGGAAACAGTTACAGCAGGAACAGCATGGGGAAGGGCTACACAGCCCCCACCATTGCCAAGGTCCCTATAGCACAGAGGCACTCAGAAGAGGAAGCCCCTGAGCCTGCTCCCATAGACAGACAGAGGCATGCCCAGTATGCCCAGGCCTTGGCAAAGAGGTAATGCATAGCACACACATTGACACTGTAGGGACCCAGGGACTGACACCACTCTCTGACTCGCACACACAGTAAAATGGATGACACACACATCACATTACCTGTAAGTTACCATGTATAGGTAGTGTACTGTGCACATCCAACATAGGCAGCCCTCAAGCACCATCCTCACAACTGCCACAGGCACAAAGTAAGTCAGTCTTCTTAACAATAAATGAATGGATTACTATGTTTTGGTAACATTTCTATGGAAATGCTGCATGCATGCAAGGGAATGGGATGGCCTACTGGGATGGCAGCAGATAACTGATAGCTATGTGGGACACCAGGAAATGTCTACACAATATTGGCTTCCCTCACACTATGCAGTATCATTTAAGGTGACAAATCCCACTGTAGCATATGTGGGGGGGGGGGGGCAACTAAGGGGGGAGGTGATAGGTCACATGCATGCATGTCACTGTGGGGATCCCTTACTCACTCCCAGACTCACACAACAAGTCAGCTGTAGAAAACTATAAAAGAATGTCTGGCAAAAGCATATAAATGGTGACAAGTAAGGAATATCCCCCTACAGACTTATACAGTGATATCACAGCAGGCCTTGCAGTTGCAGTAAGACTCTTGGAAGGATAAGAAGTCTGAAACTCAATTGTATGGCATTGCAATCTAATCTGTGGTCTCTAGTGATATGCCTCTATTCTCCAAGACAGGGCACAGTAGTATGCTAAATGGAACCAAAATATAAAGCCAAATATCAGCACAGTCCGTGCAAATGTGTACTGTTGACAGGTGTGCCCTCCACACCCATATTCACATATAAATACAGTAACATGTACATTTGTAGGGTAATAGCAGTAGAGAACACATTGCCAGGCTGTCACAATCAACATGATAACTTGTTGCATGTCCACAATATGCAGGGGTCAATGAGTTATGCATATGTGTGGGGAATACTTGTCAGGATGTGGCCAGCAACTTCTTATGGCTGTTGTGTCGTACTGGCTTAGGTACAGTACTGTGGTAGACAGGGCCATGTATCATGAAATGCAGTGACAACTATATTGCATGTCAGCTACACATACAGTGGGAGTTGTACACACTGTCCAGATGTCAATATCCATTACTGCTGGGAGGCTGGATAGGTCATGTACAGGGGACCACACATATGAACAGTACACAGGTTGGAGTAACCTACATAGTGCATAGCAAACCTCACAACTGTACAGACCTTTTGCACAATGTACACAGGTTTGCATCATATATGTGGTGTCTTTATTCTGAAATAGTGGTTGTCTGGCAAATCACTGGCAAACCATGAAAGTCTAAAGTCAGAAAATACTGATGGATTGTAAAAAATGCATGTTAATGCTAAATATGTTATTGCATCACCCTTCCAGGTTTGTAAGCCCAATAGTTACAATGGTCTGTATATTTATGCCTTTGTCACCCAATTACTCATTGCTTTGTCCAGATGTCTGGCTCACATATGTAGAGAGGTATGGTGCCTAGTAGCACAGTAGGGCATTCTGTCAATTAGCATTGTCACCTCAGGGCTGGTCCACTGTCTGGCAGCCTGGGAACATATGAGTGACAGAATGCACTGGCTCGCTACAGATGGCCTGCAGCAGTCTCACGTGGCCTACAGACCTCTGGCAAATGCCCATGCCTCACCCATAGTGCCTCTGTAGGGAATGTCATGGGGCCCATACTACCAACATAACAGTCAACAAAAGGCAAATGTAAGGCCATGCTGCTAAGTGCTAGTAGCATATCTCTCAACTTTATAGAGGAAGAAATCTGGACATAGCCATACATAATGGTGAGATAAAGGCCCAACTATAGTGACACATTTGAAATATTGCTCTCATAATGTTAGACAGTTGATAGAATAACAGAGGAGGTATGTAGTAGCATGAATGTCATGAAGGGTGTGAAGTCTGAAACTGTAATGTTCTGTCAGTATTCCCTGATTGCAACCCTGAGTGATTTGCAACAAATGTGCTAGAAAACCACAATGTTAAGGGAAACCAACCAGATATATG